>NC_043761.1:19491185-19739575 GCF_902148845.1 Salarias fasciatus | reverse complement strand
CCGCCCCCACCCCCCCCCCCCCCCCCCCCCCCCCCCCCGCCTGCGCCCCCTCCAACGTCTGCATTTAGAAACCGAACAGCAGTTGGTATATTGGAAAGCAGTGGGCAGCCTTCAGGGGTCGTTTGTGTGTGTGTGTGTGTGTGTGTGTGTGTGTGGTGGGTTGTTGTGCACCAAGTGGAACACATTTGAGGTTCTCATAAGGAAAAAAAATTCAGTTAAGGAACTTTTTGTGAAAATGCTACTTTTTTGGAAAATGTTTCCCAAGGTGGAACTTTTCAAAAACAGTCTGACTTGTACAGATGAGGAAACACAACTTTTCTGAAATGCCGCCACTGTGGATGTACTTTATAAAGTGTTGCGTTTTGACTTGAAACCTTCAGAGGAAATAGATTGATAAAAAAAAATCACTATCGTATGAAATACTGATATGTATTTAATTAAACTTAATCACAAAACCAATAACTTAGATTATTACTACAGCCTGAGCCTCATCAATACAGCAAACAAATATTTACTGTTGAGACGCGAACAATTTTAAGTAACTTTAATATTCTGGTAGTTTGTAACCCTTCAGATTAATTTGTACTTAATGAACTCTGTTGGAAAAAAGCTGGTGACCCATGAGTTCGTTACATCAGACCAATGACGACGACTAATGTAAATTATGTAAGTCAATGCAACGTCCCTGCAAGGCATGAAAACAATCCCACGTCTGTATGGATTTATAGGGGCAGTGGGAACTTTGACTCAGTTATTGTTTGAACCCAAATATTTTCTAAAAACTTTAACAGTGAAAAAGTGGAAAATCAATTAAAAGCTGGAAGGGTTTCTGAAATCCAACACCAGGACTGGTATATTAGGAGCGTGCAGGTCACAGCTACCAGATGATGTCTTTTAAGTGAATAACTAAACGTTCGGCTGTGATTAGTGGATTCGGGTTTCAGCGCGGAGGCTCCTGTAGTGCATTAGCGAGGGACACACGAGGCCCCGATCTCGACAGAGACGTGCTGAGAAATCCATTAAAAGCTCCTCTGTGGTGGCCAACATGATGAATATGTTGAGCGGAAAAGCCCACCAGGGACTGTCAATGTCCTTGGGAGAAAAACAAGGAGAGAATGAACCGAAGGCGGCTGAATGGGAATACGGGGAAAGGTTTTGAAGCGAGATGAAAAGCGGGCGTTCAGAAGGTCTCGGTCTTAGAAACTCATTCAGCACCACACATCACCAGTCAGGCTAGAAAAACTCAATCAGAGCAGGAATTGCTGCACTTTTTACATTATTTAGAGGATTTTAGTAGAGATTTTCCTGCTTTGGGCCTGCAGGGATCCATGTATTTAATAAACCATTATAATGGAAGCTTCACAATGACGGGGAGCTTTTAAATAAGGCTTCGTTTTCACAACGTTTTCAAGTGAGAAAGGACTTTTGTGGCTTCTTTGGGAGTCTGACGACTGTGTTTAGAGCATCTGAAAGTGAAACTTTTTGAAAATGCCTGCAAGTGGACATGACTGCACAGTTTTTTAGCATTTTGTATGAATTCGTTTTAAAATTGTTGACAAAATGTTCGAAACTAAAATTCAAAAACGATGCATTTTCACTTAAAATTAGGGCTTAATACTGACATCTTTCAGTCTCTTTAGTAATTTAGTATCAAAGCAGGAACCGAGTAGCTGATGGATTTAAAAGAGTTGCCAATTCTGCACCTTGATCGTTATTCATGATTCAAATCTTTTATCCAGTAGATTTGTACAACTCCAATCCAGCAGCTAGCTTTTTGCACCATATCTTTTGAAATGTGGTGGATGATGATGTACTTTTTTACCAGCTTGTTGTCGTCCACAAACAACCGGATGACTTTTCAGATGAAGATGGGATGAAGAGGAAACATGTCAAGGTATAAGTAAAATCCTCCTCCACTGAGGAGAAGAAAAGAGAAAATCATTAATTGAACTGTACCTCAGTCTGTTTAGTTCAATCCCCGACCGCGTGGCGGAATTCGGTCAGAACGTTTCAATGAAGACGTTACAGTGGGATTTAAAGTTTTCATCCTCCATAATGATATCATTAGTTCTGGTAAATTTCCACGAGGCTTAAAGGAAAGAACACTGGGCGATTGTAGTGCGAATACTGAACCATAAAGTCTGTGAAATTGATCTGAAAAGACTAATTAATACATATAAAAAACAGCCAATAAAGAGGTGCGTCATTACCAAATTAATCCCTTCCCTCTTTTGTATGCAAAACACACTTAATGCAATTACAGGGTCGTTAATGCTTTGTCCTGTCTGGCACGCAGTGAGTCCACATTCCTCCTATATCCGTGACGGTCTGGAGCTCGGGGACTTATCCCGGCCGCGGAAGCTCCACCAGCAAGACTGGGGATGAAATGCTATCCTAATTAAAGCAAGGTATTCATCACCGTGATTAATGCGAAACAAAATTTCACAATCACTTTTCCTGGCGTGCCGAGTTCTGGATGGATCGTCGCAGCTCCGCCCACGTCTTATCGCTTCACCATGAATTCAAAACGCGATCCATTCACTACACACACACAACACCCACACACACGGATATTAACACTGACAGAGTGGGTTACGTTGGCCAGGACTGGGCTGGAAAATCCACCGTTTTTTCTATGAATAGAATGAATTAAACAAAACTGTTACACAAAGGAGTGGGCCGATCTGATCATTGGAAGATATCTTTTCATAAAAGACCAAATGCTCCAGTTGTGTTTAAATGATTCCTTTTTTTTTTCTGTTATGGAATCTTTCTTTATGCGTACATAACGTGAATGACTTCATTCTATGTACTGTAGACCAACGAAGCTCCGTCCAGCCATCAAAAGGCTCCTGCTGATCATTCTCCAGGCAAACTAAAAAGAATTTCTCATAATTCAGGATTGTTAAGTCATTGAATTCACTCAGAGCTGCGCCCATTTAGTGCTTTAGAAAGCAATTGAATGGTAAAAACAGAAGTGGCTTTTGTCATTAAACTGATCAATATTTGTCTTTTATTTCCTAAAAGAAAAGAAAGAGAGCTAACATGTTTTGTCACTTATTTTTTCCTTGAAATAAACGTATTGATTTGTTAGTGAAACCGTTGTACTGTGCGGCAATAAAAGATGAAGGTGCGATATGATCCTGTTTTTTTTCCTGAGAAACAAGAATGAGAGGCATTTAGAGGAAATTAGAAAAAAAAGGAGCTTTTCTTCTTCATGTTTCCTCCAGGAACTGACACAAATAAAACAACTAAATGACAACATCTTGTAGCAGGTAAGTTTGTTCGCTTTAGTGCACAAAAAAAAATAGTTTCGATGAAAACATCTTCAGGGTTAGAAACCTAATAATCCTAAACTCCAAAACTTTTTTGGTTTTTGTTCAAATAAAGAACCTTTTGTGGTGTAAATACCAGTGACTGGAAGGTCAAACTGACCACAACAACGCGTCACGGGTTCAAAAGACCATTTAATGTCTTATACAACTGGGGACATAAATGAGATTTTTTTTTTATTTTGTTTTATCCATCCACTCACTCTAACAAGGCGTCACTTAAGGCCCCTGCAATGTTTCCTCAATCACAAAGAGGACGCTGTCTGTGCTCCAAGATCACAAAGAATTATTCAGAACAGTAAATTAAATGAAATATTTTAATCTAAATAAAAAAATTTTTTAAACGTTTGCATCTAGTTGGAGGAAAAGTAATGATGGTGTAAAGAGATCAGTCCATTAGTCCAATTTCAGAACGCACACTGGAGATTTTAGCACCTTGTGTGGTATGATGCATGACTGGTGAACATGCTACAAACATGATTGAAACCTTTTGCTGAATTTAATCGATTCTTTTCTTTTTCACTCATTTCGAATTTTCAGTTTTTATGAGGCAACTTCGGCGTGATGCTGCTGTTTCTTTATGGGGCGTTTGGATTTTTTATGAGGCTTCCTGGAACGAGCCGGCACCTCCGTGACCTCCGTGACCTCTTCCACCTCGGGGGGCGTCGGCTCGGCTTCGTTATCGCGCCTCCCGCCTGAGAGCTGAAACCCGGCCCCGCCGTCTCCCGGCTCAGTGTTACCGTTTCATTTGAGGAACTGAGCGAGAACCCGAGCAGGAAAACATCCCTCGGTCCGTCACGGTCGTGGGTAACTTGAAAGACGCCGACGCCGTGTTGCAGAAAAGGGCAGCGGCGTGTGTTTTCTCTCCGTGCCGTCGTCTACAGGAAGCTGCAGCTTCACACACCAGCCGAAACACACGAGATGAAGTCACTCTCATCCCAAATCCGCTCGCTTGTCGCTTAACCGCCGTCTCATAGCAACATAGGAAAGTCTACCTCGCGGGCATTAAAGCAGCGAGCTCCTCTCAAAACACACACAACACATTTCATGACTCAGTAATTCCACACACACAACACACACCTTCCCTCATGCCTTCTGGGTGTGAAAAACTACTCCCGACCTGTTGCTTTCCCCGCCACCGCGTTTCAAGGTTACTCTCAGCAGATGTTTGGAATGGAGAGGCGGAAGGATGGATGAAGACGGACAGATAACGAATCAAAGGGAGGGAGGGAGCGGGGCGGGAGGCCAGTGCCTCGCATGTGGCCTTGGGTGTCAAGTCTGTCAACAATCATAATGAGAAAGAAAAGAAAAAAGGACTGGCCACATCCAGCTCCCTCCTGAAAACCCATGCTCTGTTTTTGTTCTTCTCTCCTCACAGCAGCATGTGAAGGATGTTAATATTTGATTTATTAGCTAAATAGCTCATCAATCAAAACGTGCTTCTTTCCTGCAGTTTAAACACACAACTCTGCTATCAGAAAGAAGTTATTCACACCGCTGTAATCTCTTCTCTGACTGAAGTCGGGCAGGTGTTGACCTCGCCTGGCTGAACGGCGCAGTGACTTTCACTGGGAGGTGTGTGATCGTTCACACGACCCGCTCTTTACCCAATAACTTGACAGAGGTGATTTTCCCTACGCGCCAGGTGCCGTTCGAAACTGCCGCCCAATAAAACAAATGGACGTCCAGCCAAGCTGGTACCGCGCAGTGGAAGAGGCTTTAATAAACCCCTGAGATGATCTTTACAGCCTAAACAGAATTACTTACTGACATTTAAAGACTTGAGAAAGCTTTAGCATTAAAAAGAAAAAAAAAAGATTTGTTGTTCCTCTGTCTCGCTAAATAATGTTTAATATGTGCTTGTAATGCCTGGTTGGCCAAACTTTCATGCCAACAGTTTAAAACCTGACGGGGAAAAGGCTGCGTTGATGTGGCAGCTGTTTCCAGGCCTATAAAGAGTGAAAGTTCAGCCGCCTCCACGGAGCTGCGAAAACCATCACATCAGCGTGACTGACAGGCGGATAACGTCGTCCTTCCCACTGGAACGTCAGCCGTTGGAAGCTTCACGCCGTCTCCTCCAGCCTCTGACGTACGTCGACGCCGAATCGGTCAGTTCAGGCACTTGAGAGGAGATGAGCGAAAGGAAAGACCCCTCGGTGCCGACGGTCCCCCGCGCTGGAAGCAGCGCCCAGAGTTGGCGCCAGAGTTGGCGCTGAAGCCCTCAGAAAACTAGCATCCTGTCACATATGGCGCCGTGGCGCGGCGTGCCAGCGCTCCCTGTGGCTGCAGGCCGGAGGTCAGGACAAACTGCCTTCGCTGGGCGCCGCTGCAGATGAGGGCCGTGGCCCATCAACTGTGAGGGGGGGGGGGGGGTCAGGGACTAGAAATAACCAGCTCTGACGACCCCCGCTTTACATCAAATCACGGAAGGCAAAAAATACTTTTATTTCAAACTCACATTGAAAAAAACTAAAGATTTTAAAACTATTAAATGACACATCTTCTATGATTTATAGCAGGAATGGTTAACGTATTTTCGTTCAGGCGTCACAGATTACATTAATTTAATCTTGAAAACAGTGTCATGATCACCTTTAAATGTGAAATTTAAACATTTTTTTGTCATGGCAAAGAGTTATTGTGAAGGACACTTCTCTATATTTCAGCAAAATTAACAACTTATTCAGTGAACTTACTACAGTCTCAACATAAACCAGTTTTCATGAAACTGTTCCTGTGCCAGAATACAGTGAAATGTCCACAAACGTTTCCTTATCCGTTCCATGATGCATGTTTTCACTCCTTCCTCTTTTGATCTTGCCGACAGTACCATTACACTCCATTTCGCAACTGGTTTTGAATAACTTCTTGACAGTCCACATCTGTTTTTCACAAGGATTTAATGCCTGTTGTGACAAGAATGAGCCGTTTCCTTGTTGTATCACCATCATATGAGAAATCACCTTTAAAGATGAATAAAATCCTGAACAAAGAAAAGTTGAAGCTGGTTTTCAATCATACCCAGTAAGTTCTCCAAGTATTCTGAATTGAAGCGGTTTTCTTCAGTTAACATCAACTCCCGTCCACGATTTCAGTTCAATGAAAAAAACAGCAAACACCAGAAAGCGACGTGTGATTCGGCGGCGTGACGTTGAAAGAAAAGCTCCCCGGAGTGGAAGATCACTTCCACTAATATCCTTCAGTCTTCGCGCAGTGTCATAAATAGCAGGAGGAGGATCCAGCTGAAAGGTCATTGATTTGATCGCAGCAGCAGCGTTATTAAGTACCTGATCCCCCCGCCGATGGGAGCGTCAGCGGAATACCAAAAATGGAGGAATTACAAGCTGGACGTGGCTCGTCTGACTGCTGGATTTATGCATTATGCATCAAACAAGCACCCCGTGGCTCCACTGTGCTTAATAACAAGCCCGAGAGCAAGAAGCGTCCCTAAAAAGACCCGCGAGGTCAACGATCGCAATCTTTTACATTTAACCAGCCTGCGGTGTTACATACAAATCACTGCTGATGGATGGAACTTCCTGCTCGTCTGAAGGTGGCAATCAAGGTAAAATGGAGGGAAGTGAGGAGTGGAAGATTACAGAGACGGCGAGATGATTCACGATGAGGAGAAGCACAACCTTAGGTCAGATATTCTGCACCTCTGGCCAAGTCTGGCATCGGCAAACGACGCAAATACGGTAATTACATGGTTCCTGCAAGTGTAGTTTTCCAGGATAATTAGCGAGCATTAGATCCAAAATGAAGGGGTTTCCTGAAGGACAATCCATGCATGCCGTGGTTGTTTCTAAGACTGGTACTTTCAATAAAGTCCTGACCACAAATAAGTAGCCTCCTCTCCAAAGATGATACAACCTCTGACTGGAGGCCGGGGAGGAGCTGGAGATTATGTTCCCGGAGGTATCACATTGCGAACCACAAAGTTTTATTGTTTCTCAGTTTTCGAATTAATCAAAACCAGGGTTGCCAGATGGTATGGGTTTCTGCTCAGTCAGACGTGTTCGAACACATTAGGCTTGGATGGGTTTGATGCCATTATCTGGCATGAGAGTAAACACTCATTTTTAGTTCAGTTGTTCTGAAATGAGGGAAAATCTGCTCCCCTTCAGATCCATATCCAAAGACTTCAGTAAATAAACCTTTCTGCAGCACTGGACAAACGATCATTATTCCATTCTTCCTTGAGATACTCTAAATCGTTTCCCAGGAAACAAGCAAAATTGACAAAGTATAAAATGTGACCACAGACTCAGATCGAAGCCGTTCACTCTAAAGGACTAGAAATCCAGACAGATTAAGCAAATAGAGATTAAGAAGTAAGCCTAAAGCACCAAAAACCTCACTTGCATTAACTGCGGACATTTATTTCTCCCTTTTGAAAAGTCCCTGCCATTGATTCCTTTATTATAATCGTCTCTAACACCGGATAATGAAGCCATTTGGTTTCCTCCGCCGAGGTTCGCCATCATATAAGGCTGCGTTTGAGCTGAGGGCGGCAGAGGGAGAGCAGAGCGAACCGGACGGGGGCGACGGAGGGCCGGCGTCTGCCAAGTGGGCACACGCCAGCTCCTAACAATCTGGCCCGCTGACATGTTTCTTTCATACAGTTATTAAACAACGACGCCGACCTCCAGCAGCGGGAAAACGTTTTCTTCCTAATCATTCTCCGTCCTCTCTGTATCTATCCTTCCCCAAGGTTGTTGGGTCCAAAAGCAGCCAAGTCAGGTTATTTCTGTGGGAGTGAGTCAAATATTGGCTCATTGTTAGAACCGAGCAGGGTTTGATTACAGGTTTGATACAGCTGCTTGGATTACAATGGCGACCCCAAAAAGTTTCCATGGAAGGATGTGTGATCGATGCCAAAACACCAGCACAATAAATACAAATGCATCTCCAAATGAATTCATGAGAAATGGATTTGAAACAAAGTTCATGGGAACACAGACACGAGACATCGACAAAGGTCTCATCCCAACAACGTTTCATGTGAAAGAGCTTCGTAACTACGACGACTTGGTCTGCACCAACAGCTCAGGCGTGAAGTTTCGGCCGCTGGACCTGACAGTGTGAGGTCAAACCCACGGGAACGATACACATCTATTTGTCACGCCGATGGTTGCGTTTCAGACATATTGATGAAAACCCGTGAAAAGCAGAACTGGAGCTGTAAGATCATGAAAACTCCAAACACAATTCCATTATCCCAAAACCCAACTCACTCCTTTTCTTCAAATCCATTTTGACATCTGTATTATTAAAATGAACCTTGTGGTGATGTAGCTATTCTCGTGTTTGTTCAAAAACAACAGGCTGGGTTTCAAACGGCTAAAAAAACTGTTGGATTTGCAAATGTTAAAATGCGTACGAACAGATTACTCAGCCACAAAAACAAAACTACTCACATCAGCAACTTCACAGTATCTGTGATGAGAACCACATGGACGAGCAGCGCGAGGGTTTCTGTACGGCGCTGTTACTGAAGACTGGAGAGATTCCAGACACATTCACCCTTCTGTCTCCGCTGGTCCGTCACACGACTGAATGCCCGCAGTGTTTCTGAGGGCACGCTGAACGGGGCCTAATATTAGCTCTTCCAGAGTTGCGTTTCACACACAGGGCTGAGGGAAGCGTGGGCGACAATCAGGTGACGACTGAATCGTCTCCAGCCGAGGCTCCCGCCGGCCGTGTAAACAGCCGAACACTGGAACGTGGAACGATCTCCTCGCCGCTCGCGCCGTTTAGCCGCTCTCGCTCCGCGGGCCTCTGCCGCGCTGCTTCTCTGATGTTTCTTATTTGAATTTTGCCATTAAGGTCTGGCGGGTGACTGAGATGGTTTCCATTACTGTATGCTGTCACCACAGAGCAGTTTTTCCTCCCTCAGTAAAGATGAAGCAGTAAAAAAGCTAATAAACGAACGAGAAAGATGCAGTTTTGCAGACGTACTCAAATCGACAGCGCCATGACATTTCTCCTGCATCTCGCAACTGCTGATTTGATGTTCCTGTCTTCAAACCTTTCCTTTGCTTTTATGTTGTTGTTGTTTGTTGCTTTGTTTGGATATTTGGGGGTTTTGTTTTTAAGTTGTAGATACTGTAGAATCTTCTGCCGAGCAACAAACGAGCCACTGGCTTCAGGATATTCCTTTTCTTGATCAATAATGTGAACAGGATTTTTTTTGGTGTTGGATTTTGAAGTGAAATAAACAAATTCAAATTCATTCATTTTTAATTATATTACATAACTATAGAAGTAATTTTACTTCCTAGAAATTTCAATAGAAATCTGATATGATAGGCGAAACGATAAAGTCACAAGGTCTAATGTTTAAACAGTCTAAATGTGTCTATCTGTAAAGTTTCAGACCAGTTAACTAGTGGAAAATTAACTTCTAAATTTGACAGTTGTAAATACTAAAACCAAAAAACTTATGCTGTTTTAACAAATCCAAGAATAAAAAAAAAAAAAAATAAACACAAGAAACTAAATATGCAACATGACAATAATTCACCTAATTATAACCGAGTACAGTTAATGCAAATTGCTCCAGCATATTGAACTTTTTGGATGAGCGAACTCCCAACACCCAGCGAATCAAATGGTGCAAATAAATTAGGGTCATCCTAACTTTTGATTTTACTTCACACAGATCGATGGCTCACCTCGGGTCAACTGGGTCGCGGGAGAACACGCGTGGCAATTCCAACATAACGACCTCCTCCAGGCGACCAGCGAATGGAAAACCTGTCGGCTCAGTATCCAGAGTGATCGCACGCCAGCCCGTCAGTCCTGTCAGTCCCGTCTCGAACAAAGCACGGGAGCCTAATTGCAATGAGTATCTTCATACGGGCGCAGACTCTGGGAGGATAATTGATGCTGAATCAGTAATTGGAAATGCTGTGTGATGTGTGCGAATAAGCATGCAAGTGTGTGTTTGTGGGTATCAATCAGTGATTAAAGGGTTTGCAGTGTCATGGAGGCCCAGAGGACATTAGCAGCAACACCAGTGAAATGAGCGGGGAAGTGATAAACAAACCAGAGTTCATTGGGTATGCATGAGCTGCTACCCCTGGGCCTCCTAGACATGCTGTATTTGTGCCATATTCCCATATTTTGAGTAAATACAGACACATTACACAAGAGCTGGGACGTATATAACTTTTTGACAGGCACTGCAATATGAAGTGCTCGACAATAAATGACCCAGCTATAGAAAAGTTGGGCTTCCTGATCATGATAACAAATGCAAGGATTGTATGAAGTGACTTTTATGATCAGTTCTGCTCTACCTTTGCGGACACAAGACTGGGAAGGTTACTGAATGCTTGTGTGGCTCTTCCAGCCCAACACATCTTCAGATATTTCTTGCAAATTGAGGAGAAGCAAAAGGTACTTGACAGAATCAGGCTGGGATGGTCCATGCCATTAAATTCATGCATTGCAAATGTTGTCACTGCCTTCATGCTCCCATGTGTCCTTTACGTTGGCCTGGTTTTGAAGCTTTACAACCAGTAGAGGGCAGGGCAACTTAGGGTAGTGCAAAAGCTAATTTATACTTCACGTGCAAACAATACGCAAAGGCTATGCATTGCTCCAAACCACCTCCGCACAGCCTCTACGTCGACGATACACTCTACTGCGTAGAGGCAGCACACTGCCCTATGTGGGCTGTAGACACAGCAGTATATATCAGCCTTAATGTAGAAAATCAATGGTGCCCTGCTTCCCAGGCGAGGAAATGTACTTTATCCATCTACACATTTGCACAATTTCCTGAAAGAGATCATTTTCGTTGTCTTCTTTATTCTGCTAGTTGCTATTAACCTCAACATATGTGTGACTGAGAGAAATCAGTGAAAGACAGAAGGAGGAAACTTGTAAAAACTATCGGTGAATTAACAGCAAAGCACTGAGGAATACCTTGGTTCGAGTGAAATGGAGAAAATAAGGGAGAGGAGCATAATATGAGTCAGAAAACTAAAGGTCACCGTGACTCACCGGAGAGGTTTACAGGAACAAAACTGGGCTCTGTGGAAAGCTAAGGTTTGAAAAAGCGGTGGTCTGCAGCCTTTCTTAGAGGCAAGCTGGGGGTGGCCTAAAAAAAAAAGAAAGAAAGAAAGAAAGAAAGAAAGAAAGAAAGAAAGAAAGAAAGAAAGAAAGAAAGAAAGAAAGAAAGAACGAAAACACCGGGAACCTCTGAGCTTATGCTACTGAAAAGTCAGCAGTAATGCTGATGAAAACCGACGTGAAGAGCACCAAAAAGCAAAATGTCACAGCGGGAAACAGACTCGGCTGCTTGAGCCTAAACACACTTCAAGCATTTTAAACTAGTCTGATATCTCGATTATGAAGAAGAGCCGATGTAACACAAGCAATGAGCAAAAAATGATATTCATGTGCTACAGAGATTTGCTGCTTTCTTAAACTTTATCTCCATTATAACTTTTACAGTAAGGTAACTAATAAAGTATCTCCAGATGCCAAATCATCAACGTTTCTGAGAAGGTATGTTTGTTCTGTATGTTAAAAATTTACATTTACCTTATAGTTTTTAGTTGAATGTTTTTTTTTCCCATCAAAGTAAAAAAACAAAACAAAACATTATTTTACTTCTATTTTCACTTGAATGGGATAAGTGTGTCTTCCATGTGTGATCAGCATCCGGTTGGCAAACAGACCCCAGTTTCACAGTCTCTACTTTAGGCTTAAGACTTTTCTATTCAATACAGTTTAAAGTTAGAGCATTTTCAGGGCCCTCTGGAGCATTTTCTAGTGAAGCTGCTTTAGTGCTTTAGGTTTAGACTGCCAGGCGACGTGTTTCACTGTTTTATTTGTCATCGGATAAAGAAGGTGAAGAACACATCAGCTGATAGACATAGGGAGTTAATGCACTGTGTTGAATGATTAAATACTAAAAGATGAACATGAATCATCTTTATTGATCACATAAATCACAAAGAGAGTTGTGTGGAAGGCTCACTTCGTTTTGTTTTTTTTTTAGCTGAGGACGAACCCATGAAGCAGTGTGTGTGTATCTGGTCTCGTTCAGACTCACTAAGAACAAGGTCACTTTCCCATCCACCTGCTCCCCGGAGTGACAGTCTACATTTCCGTGAACACTCTGCACAGTGAAACGCACTGCAGATTGAAGGTGAACACATTCAGCAGCTTCATTCTCAGTGAAGTCTTCAACAGGTAAAGGATCAACATGTACTGATCAGTAGATCTCTGAACAGCTTACATTCTGCAGAGCACGTCAAACCGTCAACACGAGGCCTTGCTCGGCTGAAGTGAACTCACATAACCTCACGATTCAGGGAAATCTTGTCCGGTTTACCCGCAGCTAACCCCGAGCTCCAACCCACCACCGCTTTGATGGTACGATTGATGCCACGCCGATTGTTGCGTGAGGAGAAAAAGCTGTTTCCTTAGCTTTGTGTCAGCAACATTCTCGAGCTGAAACCGCGGCCAAATCCTCTGAGACACACACGCTCACATGCACCACCGCTGGTTACGCAAGTACAATTACGCACTGGCGCAGGCAGCCTGTGGTAAAAGCAGGAGCGAATCCAATCACTTACACCGTACACAAGCTTCCACTTGCAACACACAGATTTGAACACAATCCCAAGGCCTGCGTGTCGAGGAGTCCTTGGGGTCACAGAGCAGATTTGATTCTCTCAGAACAAACCAGACACAAACCAACACGCTGAGAGCAGATTAACTTTCCACCAAGTCTGCTACCTTCACATCCAGGAGAGAACAGATGGCGACGCTAACAACAAAGACATGCACTGATGCCACTTTTCAGAGCATCCCAACAACAGAATCTGTCCACGGGCCCTTTAAAAACTGAGTTGGAGATGGAAATGAAGATGTAATTGTAATTGGTAGAGAATCTCCCGGCTGACGTGATGTGGAGCAGCTCTGCCTGGAGAGAGCAGCGCTGAGCTTTATGTTGAAGGCATGGGGGCTTCGCAGAAAGAAAAGGAGCCCTGTAAAATGTAAATCACCCCCTCAATTTCTTAGAATAGGTGCACAGTTGTATATGTGAGTCGGAGAGGGAGCCGAGAGTGACAGACCATCAGGGAGTCGCTCCGCGTGTGCAGGAGGCTGCTGCAGGTACGAGTTCAGAGTGAAGACAAAAAGAAACCGAGATGACACTGATATGAGAGGCGGTTTGAGTTGTTCTGTAGAAATGAGGCTTCTCCTTTATCAGCCCCTTTTACAACTCAGATTATTCCTTCAACTGAGGACGAGGGCTTCTGTGAGACTGCAGCACGCCAGTGGAAAAAGTCTATCTTCATCCCACTGCAGTTAGCGTGTAATGTGCCTGCTTCAGCACTTGCCTTTCCACTACAAGATCATTAAACTGCCATGCCATTCATCATTTCTGATTCGCTCCAAAGAGGGAGGAGGGGGAGGGGGGGAAAAAAAGTAAAATACAAGCCGTAGTCTCCTTTCTCGGTGCTTAATACACACCCATTTCAATGTCAAACTCAGCTTAAAATGAGAGGGCAGATGAATGAGCCAGACGTGAATCGAAACTAAGTGTGGATATTTCTCCTCACCGTGCTCTCAGCCTGCCACGCTAACGCTGATGACTTATCAATCTCTCAGCAAATGACATAAAAATGCAGATCCATACTGCTTGTGTGATGCACGGCGGCGGCGTTTGATAATAAGGCATCAGCATGAGTCAGGACTGAAAAGGGTCCATTTTACCCGCTGATGCACTCAGTCGGCTCTGTTAGCTCGTCCTCAGACACTTCAGGCTTCAAACCTTGTTTCACTTCCTTCTTTCTTCCTTTCTGAGCTGGTTGTCAGCGGTGCCACTCACAGGAATGCTAATGCCGCTGTAAAGCTTGTGATCATTACTCTTTAACAACCTGATTAACATCGGACCAAATCAGGGCTCAGCTGGTTTGAATTAACGCGATCATTTACCAGTGACTGATGGAACCATCTACGTTTGTTCACTGACACTGTGACCCTTTATGGGTCGCATTAATACTGTAGTTTTCATTTTATTCACACTCAGACTGCCAGCATGGTGGGTCATGTGAAGCTCAAGTGGAGATACCGTTATCATCCCAACTCTGGCCAAAACAGGGCGAGACGAGTTCGTCAAGGAAGCAGTGCTCATATCACATCATGGATTAATCCAGCTACTGTACCCGCTTTATCTAAGCTTGTGTATCCTGATTATCTCAAGATAAGCAAAAAATAGGTCTTTTTCCTCTTTAGACAGGAGGAGAAAAGATGCCGACCAGCAACCCAGATCTCAGTCACCACTGATCTTACGATCCAGAATTTGAGCAAATGGTAAGGTAATCAATGTTTCAGTCTTCTGTGGCAGTTTGCAAAGCTCTTTGATGTTTCATTGATGTACATCCTCACCTTCGTCTCTGCTCATAATTAGGACTGCAGCTGCAGGTGTGCGAAATGAGTTTTCCCTGCAAGGGAAGCAGGAATACAACAATCTTGGAAACACTGAAAGCTCAACCTGGACTCGGTCTGTTCACCCCTCCATCTGGTCAGAATGTCCTCTGGCTCTTCTTCTGAGTTGGATCTGTACCAAGCACAGGCCCCAAGGTCACAGCAAGACTAAAAGGAGAGCGTTGACATGGAACAGCATTCATTGCATTGCTATACCGGGAGATTCTCAGCTCTAAAACTACTGAGCATGTGCAGAATAGCTATTCACTATGACTCTGCATGTGTAGTTGCAGCTTTTCCGTCATCTACAGAGAGATGGAGTTGAAGCGTTTTCAATAAATAGACAGTTCTTCTGTTGAATGAGAAAGGCTCACAATACCGTTGTAAAAAAAAAAAAAAAAAAAAAAAAAAAAAAAAATGAAATAAGTTGACTCTCATACACAGTCTCAAAAATCATTTTTTGACCAATTGCAGAGCCTTTACTTCATGGGTTCCAACACTCGGCGAGAAGATGACATTAACTGTATTCAGTCATTTTTTTAAATCCCCAGAAAGCAAAGGTATAAATGTAAGAACAAAGACTGACTAGAGTATGTCAAAGCCACTAATGACTGTTAACCTGTGGGAGATTTGAGTGAAAATCTAAATTCTGACTTGTCTAAACGCTCATGCCGTCAGTCTTTCTCTGTACCAGACAGTTCGTCCACAGCCCGGCTGCTCGGGGACAGCTTGAAAACCTGTCATGATCAGACCATCCAGTATCTCCACAGGCCATCAGTGGCATGAAGCTCTCTGGCCTCAACACTGGTGACAAATATTAACCCCCACCTCTTTCCTTCCTGCTGTCCAGTCCTCCTTTTTCTCTGGTGAACCATCGACTTGTTTGTCGAACCAGCAGTTTACTTCCTGCTCTGTCATCTCTGCATTTTGATTATAAGCAGCTTTTTTTTTTTCCCTCTGTCCTCCTTTTTTTAATTCTGCAGTCTCCAGTTGATAGTCTGAGCAGTCATCAGAGGTTTCCTGAGGGAGCGGGCTTTTACGAGTTAACCCAGATTCATTGCGAGTCAGACGAGTGCGCGACACGGCGGCAGGAAGTTGAGAAATCGATTAGTCCGTTATGGGAGTTCAAAAAAAGCATTATTAATCAATGGAAGCGTCTGATGGCATCTCTCCAGGTACTGCTCGTGGTCCGATTAATCAAACCAGCCTCGCTTCGAAAATGACAATGGAGTTAATCGATGCTGATGTGAGTGCGCGTCGCTGCTCTCTATCAAGGCCGTTAAACCCTCGTCTGCAGCAGCTCGTCCTAATTTAATATGACACTTTAAATTAAATATCTTAAGCCGTCATTGATCTCGGTGGAGAGCCACCCTCGTGATCCGACGCAGACGCAACCCAGAGGCACGGGGAGAAGTTGTAAAATGAAAGTGGGGACATGAAAGAAGAAAAGAGATACAAGGGCAGATGGGAGGAGATGGGGAAGGCCGTCGCCGAACAAACCCACGTGGCGCGAGGAGAGAGAGACTCCAGAGTGAGGATGATGAGATTAAAGGAGGAAGAGGAAGAACAAGACGAGCGCATCGGTGTTGGGAGATTGAATGGAAGTGGGATCAAAGCGGCGCGGAGGGCTGGGGGAAGCCGGCAGTGGAAGTGACAGTGATAATGGGGAGTTGAATGGAAGAACCAAAGCTTCAGATGGGTGGGGGTGGGGTGGGGGGGGGGTCCTCGGGGTTCACTGCCGCACTACAGCCGCCTGCTCGCAATCAACTTCAATGAACTGTACAACCCGGCGCGAACCTGCTTCACGTCGCATCTCCTCAGTTTTACATTAGCAGACACTCGTCTCTTCCTGCTTCCAGACGCTCCACGTGTTTCTTCTGCACTACGAAGAGAATGGAATTGAATTTTATCAAAGTTGTGAAAACAGGGGTTGAATTAACTGTATTATAAAACTTAAACTTTCTCTTGAATATGAATATTTTTTTAAACTGGCTGCAAAAATAATTTCCCTCATGAGATCGAAGTCTTAAGCTTCAACACAACAAAACCGTCTGACCCCGACTTTGTCAAACAAATCGACTCCATAATGAGCTCCAGTGGAGGTCAAACCCACAACCACATCTCAAGAGGGCAGAACAAAGCAGAGCCGTGAGAATACAACGAAAACAAAACATCTGAACCAATAAAAGAAGAGAAAAGAAATTACGCATTTCCAAATGTGTTGCTGTTGTTGTCCTGCATGGCAGCATAACGAGAAAAACAGCATGCCAAGCAGAAGGAATAATCATATTGAGATCGTCTGGGACTTAAGTCAGGCCACGGAGGCGCCGCACTGTAAAGATTCAGCAGTTTAAGTTTTCTGCTTTTCTTACAACCGATTCTTCACACCCAGCAGGCGCTGTGTCATTAAAATGTAACTGTGGTGTTACTTCTCTGTTAGTGCCGTGAACGTGTGAGCGCTTCCCTCCAAACTATTCCTTCAAATAAACAATGTGAATAAATTGTTTGTGGTTTGACGATGATTCGATTCAGGTCTGAACGCGACACTGACTAAAGACCGAACTGTGCTGTATCCGTGCAGCAGACTGCAGTAAATCTGATGTGTTTTATTGTCCCTGTCTGTTCCCATCCCACAAAATGACCGGACTTCTATAAAGAACGAATGTGATGCTGCATAAAGGAGGAATTCCCCTCAATGTTTTCACACATTTCTCCATTTTACAAGCAGCTGGTGCGTTTCAGCTGGTAACAAAAAAAAAAGAAAAAAATCTCACCGCACAGATCCAGCAGTCCTTGTGTTGCATTTTCTTTCACAAAGCCTCACTGGGTAAACTCCCAAGCTGCTGTGTTCCTTTCATACATTCAGATTCTCTGAATAACCAGCTTTTTAATGGAGTAAAGATGAAAAGCTACCTTTTCATACTCTGCGCTCTGATAGTGAAATCATTTGCAAAGAGATCTCAAGGTGTAAAGATTGATACCATCAATGAATTCTGGGAAAATGCAGAATGTCGTTACTTTTTTCAAGATGTCTTTGCCTTTATCTGCACTGTAGTTAATTGGATTTCTTTAATTCATTCATTTTTGTAAATCTTAATTTGTCTTTTTGTGGCTGCTACTTTCACCACGGCTTTCTTGTAAGACGGAGGAAAAAGGAATTTTGTCAGCCTAGTTTAGGAAGTCATATCGTGGAGTTATACCAAAAAAGCTCGTTTGGCATTAGACTATTTGTTCAAAGTGTCCGTGTGAGCGAGAAGCAGACTGGACAGCAGGGCGAACTGCTCAGTTTGATCCTTAACAGACAGTTTTTCACTTGAAAAAGACAACATTTTCAAGTCAAATAAGTACCTTTGACTGTATTTTGGCTGCCCATTGACACAATGACAGAATTCACTGTCACAATTCATTTCTTTGAACAGCAATTTCAAAACAGTCTAGTCTTTTAAGAAGAACTTTAAGGTTTCTCTGCATATCTGCACTGCAGATCATCGACTAGAACAGTGGCAGATAACAGAGGGCTTATGCACCTGGCTTTTTAAAATTTAACAGCACTATCAAATACCACACCATCATCTGGATAAATGGAAATTATTTTCTTTTGTATGCACCTGATCCAGAGACAGCATATCCTAAAATACGATGGAGTTCAGCTAAAAGGAGCTGGAATATTTAGAATAAACAGTCAGTAGTGTGAAATAAAAACTCCAAAGTTTCCAATTTCTCCAATGGTAAAATGTTGCTGTGTAACTTTCTTGAAGGAAAAACAGAAAAACGAAACGAATGACGAAAACAAAAAAACGCCTAAGTTTGGTGCTTTTCGTGGGAAACTGGGGTCTTTTTCTGGTGGGACGACTCACACTGATGATCGAGCTGAGACGCTCCCGTCACATGAGCAGCTGGTTGCTCGGTGATGAAGTCATGGATGGTCCTTGTTGTCTGGAGATAAATGAGTCGTTCCAGGGCTGGACGCAAACGCCACCATCCTGTTAAAAGCACCAATAACACCGACTTGGCACCCGGGCAGTGCGCCTGCAGGCCTTCCGAGCAGGACACAGCAGCCTTAATGACATCTCCTGGGCCAATCAAAGTGCTTATTTGAGCGCCGTATCACCCTCTCCCATGACTGCAGGGGGCTTGGCATGCCCCCACGCCTGATAGTGAACCGGGCTCAGACAAATCTCTCTGGTAGGGTTATTAGTATTCCCCGGGGGCCAAGCCCTGAGCCCGCCGCAATCCTGCTGCTTCTGGTTGACTGAACGGGGAGGGGTTAACACCATCAGTGGGCGCACGGCCAGCTCCGGCCTCCCAGCGCTCCCGTGGGAAGGGGGGTGGAGGGGGGGTACCAGATGCCGCAGCATCTCACTTGTTACACAATCAAGGAAATAATTGATGCGGCTGACTTGGGCGTGTAATTCAATCGGAGCAATAAAGGAGCGTTTATTGCTCTTTGGAGCAGACACAGAGGGGTGCAGCGTGACGGGAGCCGCCGCTCACGGAAACCTGTGAGATCAGGAGACACTTAAAGGAGCGCGCCCACGGCCAGTCGGACATTTTGAAGTCATCCATCTTCCATGGCGCTTCATTCAGCTGGTGGCCGTGAGCCGGAGCCAATCGGAGCTGACAATGGTAAAACGGAGATTATATTCTGGACAAGTTCCCAGACCGTCACAGAGAAACACATCGCCAGACAGAAGACTGTGGGAGGAGGCCAAAGCCCCTTCAGAGCAGCGATTACCAACATTTTTCTTCAGAGACCCACATTTTTACTTTGTCTAGCCCCAACCACACCCTGCTCAACTAAAAAAAAAAGAGTTGTAGGAACCTCAGAGCATACAATATGTGAAATCCAGTTTCTTTGTTATATTCTGTAATGAACTCTTTGGGTTTGCGCTCCGTCTCGGGGTGTCTGGCTCTTTCATTCTCCAGTTTTTCACCTGAAAAGATGAATCCAGCTCTAATTTGACCATTGCTTCTATGAAACTATATTATAAGTAAACCTCTTGGTACTTTCTTTTATTCCTCATCATCTCCCTACTGTAATGGCACACTATGAGTATAACTTAGCATTTTTGGAATTAAACAATCCCCAACTTCATTTTTTAAATATGAAAAATACCATTTTTTTCCAGCCACCCCTGCTCGAAGGCAGGTTACGGGTCGCCACTCCATCAAAAAGCAAATAAAGAGAAACACATTCATACCTGCAGTCTCCAAATCACCTCAAACACATTCATCCATCCATCTTCGATATTAATCCTGCGCAGGGGCGAGAGATGCCAGAGTCAGTCCCAGCAGGACAGACATGGACCAGTCTCCAGTCCATCACAGGACAAACACAGAGACAACCACACACACTGACATTCACACCCAGACCCAGATGTGTTGAGGCAGCGGTAACTTTACAGTTCATATCGGCGCTGTCCATAGCACCCCTGGAGGAGGACCACATGCTTGCTATGGTCGTTTCTGTGATCTGATGCCCAATTTATTATAATTAGTATGGATTATTTGTTAAAAGAGAGAATATGCTCCAGCTGTTTTTTTTTTTTTTTTCATTTTCATCTCGTGACTCTTTATATCCTCGTGCAGACAAAAATCAATGCTGCAAGCCAGTGAATCCATCCAGCCATCCATTATTAAAACTGTTCCAGGCTTTCAGGAGAGCAGGCAGTGAGTGATACTCGGTAGATTCGGATGAGTCCTAATTTACGTCTGTATCTTATAAAAAAAAGCAGGCAGAAGACGAAGCTCTTCCCCGGAGGAGGCTTTAATGGGGAAACCTGGAGCTTCCTCAGGCTGGAGATAAGGAGGCAGAGGGCAGGCTGATGGATGAGGCTGTGGCCGGGCATGTCTGCAAGGCTTTCCCATAAAGTTTTTCATCATGAAGAGGAAGCCTCGCTGCATCCGCCCTGGATTAAACAGGCACCCTGCATCTCAGCCAATACCTACTGATCAAAGTAGTTCTGACTGATGAATTCCTCCCCAATGTAATGATCACCAACCCGGACCATCACCTCCACCTGCCTGAGCCGAGGCAGATCCAGCAGCACCTTGCAGAAGTGTGCGTGTTTCCAGCCATCCCTGGTTTGGGGAGCAGGTGCAGTCTGAGTGGACACATCCACACCGTGCATCACCTTTTGTTCATCCCCACAACGCGCACGAGCACATCACTAAGTCGGAAAGCCTTGATTGTAAATTGTCCTACCTGGTAACAGCCTCAGAAGAAGGAAGGTCCCCTCTCTTTATTCTTTTTCTTTTTAAAAATCACAGCAGACCGGGAGCGCCTTTTTTTTATTCCCTCCTTCAGGGAGGAGGCACAGTGTCGGGTCGAGATCTCCTGGAAAATGTTCCTGGAAAGAGGAGGAAGAGGAGGAAGAGGAGGGGAGGGTTTCCAGCCCGGCGTCCGCGGGAGAAGACGCTCCGTGCAGGCTCTACTCGGAGGAAGCGGCAGGCTGCGCACCTCGGAGCGCCCAGCCCGTCTGAGCGCGCGGCGGGGGGAGCGCAGCGCCGAGCGCCGCCACCAGGGGGCGGTGCTGCGCGGAGAGCCGCAGCTCCTGATCACCTGTGGAGGGGGAACCAGCAACCCCCCCTGCAGCAAGGCATCACAGATCTGACTCCTGAGTGAGAGAAATGAGTTTTATCTGCTTACTGGAGGCAGGAAAAAAAAGCAAACTAGTGCGTACACACACACACACACACACACACACACACACACACACACACACACACACACACACACACACACACACACACACACACACACACACACAAAGGATCATGTCACAAAAGTTTGAAACTCAAACATAAATTCCATCGGATCTTCTTTGGAAAATTACTCTCTTATACACAATTTTCCCAAAAAGCAAGGTGACATAGAGATTAGAAAATCATATGAGCAAAAAAAAAAAAAGAAAAGGTTTTTATTACCTTGATTTTTGTATATGTGTGGGATTTGTAGTCATCCTTGAATATCAAGTGTGACTCTGTCTTATGGATGGATGGATGGATTAAACTGGATGCAATCTTTATTGCAGGCAATTCAGTTCAACCCAATTTGAATTGCAAAATAACACCTTGAAAATCTTCCCTGGAGAAAAAGTTCTTCTTGAAAATGTTTTTTTTTTTTTTTAGTTTAATTTTTTCATTCATTTTATTAAAAAAAACAAAAACTACCTAAATTCCTTCCCAAAAACATCTGCAATGTTAAATAATGTTTCTCTGCATGCTAATGTTGGCAAAAGCCTGTTTTTGTTTGGGCTGTTCAGCCTCTGCAGTCTTCAGGATTTGCGTGTGTGTGTTTGTGTGTGTTTATGAACTGGTTTTCTGGCTAATGTTATTTTCATATTAGTGTGATTGACTTCTGCATTACTGCAGGCATTGATGACGATTGGATGAAGAGCGATCGTTACTTTTATTAAACAAAGATTACTGCTTGTTTGTAATTTGAAAGTTGGCAAAATCATCTTTAAGGCTATAAGTTCTATGCAGTTAACTTCCCCATCTTATCCTCAGAATGATTCTAGTTTGCAAGAGCATGGTCCATTCCCCATATGTTCAGGACAGAAAAATTACAAAAAACTAAAAACATGAAAAATCCTTCAAGCTCTGTCAGATTTTATACTTTTCAGACGAATCTACACAGAATTATTAGGGGGTGCCTTGGGGAGATTATTGGAATTATAATAAAGGGTATGATAGTTTCCAAGTCCAGTTTTCTCTGGACGGTAAAATTATTCAGCAAAAAGGTGAAATTTCTTTATAGTGAAAAGATCATATTCTAATTCTTTTTTATTTTTCATTCATAAATACACTCATGTTGAGCCTCGACTCACAATGCAGGCTCTGTGTGTAACTCCAATTTGAAGATTCAGCTACTTGACAAAGCATCCGCCAGTCTGGTGTGGGAGCGGGCGGTCTCCATGGAAACCACCTTGATATATACAACGATGCCAGATTGTGGTTTTCAACAAGATTGGATTTTTACAGATCAGCACATGGAGCACGGGGGTCGCACACACACAGAAA
The DNA here is from genome assembly GCF_902148845.1 of Salarias fasciatus. Classification (NCBI taxonomy): domain Eukaryota; kingdom Metazoa; phylum Chordata; class Actinopteri; order Blenniiformes; family Blenniidae; genus Salarias; species Salarias fasciatus. The sequence continues at coordinate 19,716,764 of NC_043761.1, read as the reverse complement.
CACACACTTTGCCATCACAGTCCCTGGAGACTTGCTTTCGCCGTCGCCACTATCTGCCCCGACACAAACACACCTTCCTAACTCACATTCTGAACTCAAACATTCAGGCCGACATTGAATTTTGGGACGTTGTAAACACATTTCTGAGCAGAAATTGCTTCTCCTGCTCGGGTCTAATCGGCTCATCTCTGCAGAACCTGACGGAATCACAACAAAAACATCACCTGGACGGCGAGGTCACCGAGGGCACACACAACTTTAGGCTACCAAGACGGCTTGTGAGGGGTTTAACTGGGAGGTGATTGGTTCTCAAAGTGACGTTTCTGGAAGAATCATCAATACATTTCTCATCAAGCACGTGTTTGATTTTAGCACATCTTGTAATTGTAAAATTTTATTGATTACCTGGTAATCAGCTTCATCATCAAATTTTCGAGTGTACATGAAAGTGTTCATGAATGTACATGATACTGTTCAGTATACATGAAAATCACTGAAATTAAACACAGAAGACATGATTTTTGTACATAAGGTAGAAAAAGTGTACACTACAGCTTATTTACACAAAGAGAAATGTTTCACAAAATATGAAAATCAAACAACTTTCATTGCCAAGTGTGAAGATTTCGACTTAACATGGACGAGATTGATTCTATCTGTGATTTTCAAAAAACTGACACCTTTTTAAACCAATACCTTGGATTAATGTGCATGTCTTGTGTGCTGTTCTTCCTTTGTCTTGTGGGGAAAGTGAAGAAAAACTGAGGCCCTATTCACAACACTATGTTTCAAGAGAAAACACATCGTTTTTGCGCCAGAAACGTTTCAGCTTGGAAGCCGTGTTCAAATGAAAATTTTCCATTTGCACTTTGAAACATATAACTCTCCTCGTAAGGGGAACAAAACACGACTTTTGTGGAATGCTGCTGCTGCTGCAGGTAAATCATTCTACTCCTTAACGAGAAGGATTCAGTGCTGCTCACTCTTGAAAAGTCAACATTTCCTACAGCATGATCTGGATCTTATCATGACATTGATTTTCCCATCATGTACCTCAAGTATAAACTTTAAATAAAATATAGAGAATAAAGTGTAAAGTGTGTCCTCTGGTCCATTCCTAACACTCTGTAGAAAATCAGTGAGGGAAGTGACGGAAAGCTGTGAGCTGCACAGTTTCTCTGGACTGTGTTTTTGCTGTTTTCATATAAAGGGACATCCTCTTCAGAAGGTTACTGTGTGAATGTGAAACTTTTCTGAAATGAAGACACAAAAACAATGCCTTCTCACCTGAAATGTTGCTGTGAAAGCAGTAAATGAAATCAAACATGGAGCAGAGCAGAAACTGTGGTTAGACAGGACAGGCAGTGTTACTGTGTGAGATATTACCCCAGTGACAGGACAACCTGAAAGGAAGGTAACTGTAGATTAATTCGTTTAAAAGGCTCATATGTTGACTCAAGTGGTCTGAAATAATTTGTAATGATCATTTCTTAGGTGTAAATCCCTGTACAGGGTGTGGACCAGTGGTGTGCAGTCAGGGTAGGCAGGGTAGGCACTGCCCGCCCAAGGCTGAAAGGGTTATATGAAATCATTCCATTTTAATATCTGAACCGGCTGTTCTGATTTCCATGTTTGAACGAACACTGGATATTGTGATTTGAATAATTTACCCTGAGCCATAACCAAACATGAAAAACCGGTGGTCCACATTCAGAGCCAGACTGCTCTGAAAACATTTGTGATCGACAACGTTGTCCAGAAGGACAGGCGCATGGACTTCATCTTCAAATAAAGTAAGCCTAGTCTCTCTCTCTCTCTCTCTCTCTCTCTCTCTCTCTCTCTCTCTCTCTCTCTCTCTCTCTCGATAGCGGTATTATATGCTATATGGTGATTATGGTCAAACATAGCGTTGTTGTTTTATGGATTTAAAATGCTTGTACTTAATAGCTGATGTCAGCAAGATAACTGTGAATGGCATGAATTAAGGACAAGAGGAGCAGCACATATGTGCAGTAGAGCGTTGAGCATGGGCCTTCTTATTGTTTTTGGATGTTGTTTTCAGGTATTCTTTCATTAAGTCATGAATCTGTGTGTGGGGGGTGTTGGCCCTGAAGACCCACGTTTCAGCACCACGGACAGCTCCGCGTCTGAATTGTCATTTTCTCAGTCATTTTGTATCTCAAACATAAACAAAGAATGCGCTGTGTTATCATGAGATATGAAATTAATTGGGAGAGTCTTGGGACTGCTATTAAATTATTGTTTAAGCTTTTTTAATGGTGTCTTACTGTCTTGATTTTGTTAGATTAAGCAGGCCTACACATGTAAATTGTCATTGGTGTGTCCGTCGCAATTTGCGACTGCCTGCCTACCTAACCCCGGAGCTCACGGCTCATGCCTGGTGTGGATCCAGATCCAGATTCACTCTTCAGGAACACAGCAGTCTTGAGGATTCAAGAAATTACTGACTTGACACCAGTTAGTCTCATTGGTTCTGAAACTAAATTGTACCTCTGAAACTGTGTTAAGATGTAATATACGTATGTTTGAATGTGCATTTTCTGTGAATTGTGTTGGAAATCTGATCTGTGATTGAAAAGTGTAAGGCAGAAAATGGTTAACTGGGGACTGAGGAAGCTTTCTGAACTTTAGTTCAACTCGAAGACCTCAGAGTTCAGACATAAAGACTTCATCTCAAGTTATTTTACGGTGAGAGGCTTTTCATGATACACCTGTTCAAAAGACACACAAATCTCGAAGTCAAACAACACCTGCTGTCAACTTCTAAGATCACTTTGCAATTTTATTCTTTTTGCAATTTAGTGACCATCACCAGCCCTCATACCTATGATAGAGGGCAGTGTAACACCACGTGAGGGTTGTGAAACGTTGTGAGGGTGGGGGAAAAGGGTGAGGGGGGACTGACTAGATGGAGATGATAGAGCTGAGGGTACCGATGATAGAGGACACCAACCAGTGTCTGGGCGCTGAGGGGGAACAACCGGTGTGTTCAGGTAAGTTCTATACTGTACAGTGAGTCTAAGCAGAGGCTGAAATGATCATATAGACGTGCATGTGATGTTACCCAGTCGACACCAATCCACGCCACCGGAGCCCCCGTAACGCCACGCCTCGCGACCCAGGGGGGAACCGGGAAAGGCCGCCACCCCGGAAGCCCGGAGGCGGCCCCCAGGGCCACCCCCGAGGGAGGCAAGGAAACAGGGCAAGCCCGCCGCGCACCCCCCCCAAACCCGCCATCCGTCCCGCCCCCGGGGCGCCAGGGGCCAACCAGAACCCACTGGGGCAGCCGGGGGCACAGGCGAAACCCAATGAGCAGCAGCGACACCAGCCCGGGGGAAAACCACCCTAATGCTGGACATGTCACTGGGGCCCAGCGCCCCCAAGAGGGCCAGGAGGGAATGCCACCATGACCCAGTCGGGGTCTCTCCAGCGCCGGGGACCAGGGACACGCCCAGATAAAATCCTGCCCCCCCGCCCCCCCCCCCCCCCCCCCCCCCCAAAACAAAAAAAAAAACAAAAAAAAAAAACAAAACCCTCAAATATCCCTTTATTGTTATTGATTCCACCACATGTAAAAGTTTATGTTTACCTGAGTTCAAACATTAAGGTAAAGAATCTGAAGTTAATCACATCATGTTTTCTTGCAATCAAAATTTGTGATTAGTCCGCCAACACACCACTTAAAATTGTGTGTGTGTGTGTGTGTGTGTGTGTGTGTGTGTGTGTGTGTGTGTGTGTGTTGGGGGTGGGGGTGGGGGTGGGGGTGGGGTGGAGGGGGACCTTCCGGGATGAGTTATCGTGTGCACTGAAGCACCAGACCAGACTTGGTCACCATCCACAGCTGACCAAGGTCACAGCTCAGACTGGTGACTTCAATCATGGACAAAGAGACGATGGACCAACCACTACCTTGTGGGAAAGTAGTGGAGAAGCCAGTCCTGGCAAGAGAAAATCAATTTTTAAAGATCAAAAGTCTCCCACGGTATCAGGTTTGAGGATTTCAGAGTTTTGCAATCCAACTTGAAATTGCAGATACAAGCACGACGATCAACTTGCAAATATTACTACCTATTATTACCATTAACATATCAAACAATAGATGTCATAAATGGGTGGAAGTAGCAAAATATAAAAATCTTGACAGCTCTTTCACGTTCTGCACCTGAGCTTTGTGGAACTGCAGGATTGTTAGTCGTGCTGTTAGCCGTTTGTAGCAAGTCCAAACACACTTCCGTCTGTTCCAATCTTTATCATTGTCATTTCCATTTCTGTGTATGCCCTCCAGAAAGTAGTAGCACAGGTGCTTGAATTTCTTACCTGACAAGAGAAACAGCATACTGTTGTCATGAATTACAAATTCTAAAATAAATTCCCAACAATACGGAGCAAAACCCGTTGAAATATCACCTTTGTGAACTTGACGTTTAACGATGAGTCGATTCCCCAGCACCCATGGTTTGGACTGCAGCTGCAGTATCTCAGGTGTTCTGGCAGTTTGGTCCAGTTCAGAGCTCCCACTCCAGTGAAGGCCAGAGCTGAGCCACTTGACAGACAGTAGGCGTCATTGGACGAGGATATTCCAATAACATACCCATCACCCCCTGCATCCACCTGCTTCAAGAACAGACCTGAAGACAAATTTTCAGTCAGTCCTGCTGCAAAATGTTGCACTGGCAAATTATGACAAAATGAGGACGCTTAGTTTAATTGAATACTCTTTGCCATGGACTTGTTGGAAGTTGCCACCTATTTAACGACCTGGTCTTCAGTGTTGATTCCCCACACGCCTGAAGGTCCCACCGACACCTGCTTCAGCTTCAGCAAGCCCAGTTGGTACCAAGACACGGGATGTTGTTCACGTCTCTGGCCACCACCGCATCAAGCAGCCGAGGAGCCTCGCGACAGGTCCAGCCTGAGGAGACATAGAAGATTAAAGGCTGAAAGGGAAAAAGACCAACCTTGACTTCTGTAGATTGAACTTACGGCCATGAGTGACGGCCAGGTAACACACCACCAACAGGAAGGCTTTCATGATGTTTGTCTGTCCTGATGGATTCACCTCTGCTTCTGTCTCTGCCCTCTGGACCCAAGCAGCTCTTATATACTCTCAGCCACATGTTTTGTTTGAGGTAAATACAACCTGTTCTGGGGAGCAGGGAGGAAGTATTCATTCAAATTCAATTACTGTAACGCGTTTTTTCAAAGGTTAATGTGGCGTGACGGCTTTGTCACGTTTAGGATGAACAAAAACTAAAGGGTGGGGACCTGAACAAAAAAGGAGTGTGTTTGTTCTGACGTCAATCTTATTGATTCACACTCAGAACATCACAATAGAGTTAAATATGGTGATCACATTCTGAAAACCTAAACAGAGGATGTACTACCCACCTCAAAGACAACAAACAGATTTATTAACAAAGGATTAAAAAAAAAAAACTTTCCTTTTCTGTAAACTTAAATAACCTCACGACATCCTTAAGTAAAAAGAAAACGAGAGGTTGGCCGTTGCTCAAAACATTTTTCTCTTCTGTAATAATATAAATCATGCCTCAAAAAGAGAAACAAAAATAAAAACAGAGGCCTTCTTTCTGTGATTTTTTGTTCTTGTAAGCAAAAAAAAAGAAGAAAAAAAAAAGACCAGTAATCTAAACAAGGCCTCAAATATACAGAAAAAAAAAGAAGAGGTGACATATACTTTTTTTTCCATTCTTGTGTGTTGAGGACCTGTTCTTTTCCAGAAGTGTTCTATCATTCATCATCAGAGGAGTACTTTTTCTCCAGTTCATCTGTAAAAGTGCATCTGTACTTCAACCTTTTCTGTCTGAGTGTCACGGCGCTGGACGAAGGATTCAACCTCAGGGTGAAGTTGAAACTCATAAAACATGAGGAACTCTGGAACGGAGCTCACACAGGTGAGAAGCCAAACACAAGCACTGACATACAAAGGCACATACAATGAACTTAAAAATCACACGAGGAAAGCAGGGTTTTCATAGGGAAACACACAGGTGAGACACATGAGGCTCATGGATCACAAGGAGAAAGATGATTGGATAACAGAGACAAGTCGGAAGGATGCACTGAGCAGCAAACACCTGCTGGAACACAGGGAGAAGCACAGGGAGACCTGAGACACATAGAACACAGAGAGACCAGGCAGACGAACAGGACCAGGAAACTCGAGGACCAGTGAGATGAAGGCATGTAGACCCAGACACGGAGGCATGCAGGCCCAGAACGAAGCACAGGGGACTCTGGACACAGCGAGGGGGGGGGCACATAGAGAGAGAGACACACAGGGACAGACAGAGACAGAGAGGGGTCTGACCCTGAGAGTGCAGAGCAAGCAGTCAGGGCATGTTGGAGACGGACAGTGCAATGAATTATGGGACAATGTTTCCTGGTTTACTTCTAAATTTAACGAAGCTTTACTGTATTTTTCTGAATCATTTTATCATCAAGTGTTTTCTTTCCTCTGTCGTTCCGATATCGTCACTGTCCTTTATAATACATGGGTTTTATGGGAGCAGGTTACGAAACTGCCCCTAATCTGAAAACCCAGGAGATCTCTCTCAGTCTGGACTCTACCCTTCAACCTGTTCAGCGAGGGTTTACGTGACAGCATTTTCAAGTGAATACGAGAAACTGTGGCTAGTTCTGGGTGTCAGTTCACATGACCGCGGTGCTCGGAGCCACTGAAAGCAGGTTTTAAAACACTGGTACTGCGGATGCACACCGTGGCTGTAGAAAACAGGACTTAGAAATACCAACCTCCAAAGTGTCAGCTATAATGTCTTCAAAATAAATACAGAAAAATTTAGTGGCTTCACAGTCACCGTGCACAGTGTTTCTAAATGAAACATATTTCAATGGGCATCAGTCCCAATCTCACACACCTCTGCTTTATGGAACACCTCCTCGACCTCAGTTTGATCCCAACTTGTGAGTGTGTGTGTGTGTGTGTGTGTGTGTGTGTGTGTGTGTGTGTGTGTGGGTGTTTTCACCAAGGACAAGGCTTTAAATGTGCGTGTGCTGCATGCCCTTGTCATTATGTGTGCAGTAAAAGGTGAACACAGCACATATATCATCCGTCGTCATTTTCTTGCCATTCAAAGCACATGTTTGACTAATCACACATGATTGCATGCCAAATACACACTTTCACAGGATGACATATGTGGCATGTTGCATGGCAAAATGTGACAAGATTTTCATTGTTTAAGGTCACGGGAAGGTGGAAGCTCAAGAGAAATGAAGAATAAGCATGATGCTTCACAACACAGCAGAGGCTGTACTTTAGATCAATGAGCTGAGAAAATGACAGAACACAGTGATCCTGTGTTGTTGTGAGGGATAGGTGAGGTCAGTTATGCACAAGACATGAAAATATAACAATCACTCCTTTTTCACATCACCATGAGAAACAATCACACACAGCAAACAGAAAGTTTCTATCAGAGGAAAATTACAGTGAATGTTTGACAGACGTTCATCATTATTTATGCAGAAATTCCTTGATCAGCAAGTCCTGCTGCTCTCTCAGGGCTTTAATTTGACTCAGCGTGGCAAAGTTGTGTTTTGAGAACTTGTTTCCATCATTTTTTTGTCCTTGCCACTGAGGGTAGTTGTCCTGAAGGAATCATTAGTGGGACGCTTTGCTTCTCTTCATGATCTCCAGAGCGATTTCAGGCTGGTACTCGGGGAGGATCACTCATGCTGTACAGTTCAAAGGATCGAGAGCAGACAGAGGGTGATACTCTGATCCAACTGCCAACATTCTGTACATCTTGAAAGTTAATCCTAACAGGACCACGTCTGACAGATTTAAGTTTGTCACAGGCAGAAACCAAAAGCAGACTGGAAGGACAGAACAAAGTTTTGAAGAGTTTATTGAGAATACTAAGAAAAAAAATTGACAACGTTTTACTTGAAGCCCCCCTGTATAACACACTATACCTCAGTACACTGACACTGGATACACACTGACCTCAGCAAATGGCCAGACACACCTGGATTAATCAGTTCATCCTATCATGAAAGGGGAAATAAAGGTGCTATCTGAACTTCAGGAAGTTATGGAGCTGTGCATGTAGCCACTCATTGGTCGAAGCTTCATGGTGCCTCATTTGCTCTACTGCGCCATCAAGTGGACCAATAAAAGTAAAACAGGCAGAGGGCCTATGGCACACTGGTTTTGCCATGTGAAGCTTTCAACTGTGTTTAAATGATCCTGCCAATAAACAATTAATATACTTAATATAGTGTGGGTTTTTCCTGATAGCAGGGACAGAGGGGGGGGAAGTGGAAACAAACTGAGGAGAGATTTATGTAGCTTGACTGTTTGATTGGGATCAGGTTCTGGTTTTCAGTAAAGTTCTTTGATATTTTAATATAAAATGGGCTTGATAAATAAAATTTTATGTGCTTGTGCTACTTGTTTTGTGACTGTACTTGTGTTACTAGTGACAACATGAAAAACAAAGTAGGGACAACATTTTATTCATTTTATTCCCCCCAAAAAATCAATTTTTCAGCTGTGCTGGGACTCAGGCGGTTTCTTTATTTGGACAGTATTTCTCCAGCTTTTGAAAAGACCCTTTCACAAGGAACAGATGAGGCTGGGGTACAAAGGATTTTTGTAGCAAGTGTGAACAAATTCTTTTGTTCAGGTCTTTTGTCTATTCCAGTAATCCAGAGGGCTCTGCAGAATGTTTATATTTGGATCGCCAAGGTACATCTGAACTTCAGTCGTTGTGTCGGCAGTCACATTTTGGGTTGTTGTCTGATGAACTGTGTTGTTGAATCGCTGCCAGATTCTGCTACCTCAGAAAGATAGAAAAGCAGGAAGTAATTTGTGATTATATTCAATAACATAATTACAATACATCCCTTACATGTTGTGGCAGACGGGGAAGCTTCTGATGTATGTGGCTGTGATGAGGAGGATGTTGATGATGATGAGGAGGAGGACGACGACATTGATGACAACATGGCGTTGCTTCGCATGACACCAGCACACTCACTTGTGAGCCTCTTTTCAGCCTCTGTTGCTTTATTTGGGCTAAAGAACCCTACCTGTTTGAATCTGGGATCCAGGAGTGTGGCCAGTGCCATGATGCTCGTTGATTGGAGTGCGTGGAGCTTGCAATGAGAGCTAATTACTGGGCTTCTTTACAAGCAGCCCAGTAATTAGCTCTCATTGCAATCAGGTGTGTTCCAACTGGGAGAGAGGTAAAACATGCAGGACACAGTGGGCCTCAAGGACCAGGGTTAAGAAACTCGGTGCTATGTGATGTATTTAACTGAAATTGCTGATCCGAACAAAAAATGATTTATAAAGGAAAATCTTGAAAATGATCAGGGGTGCCCGAACTTTTTCATACCACTGTAAATGAGGGCTAATATGTGCAGCCACGTGGTATTATTGTTCAGTTCAGGCTGAACTTCACCATTTGAGCACTTAGTGTGTTAAAATACATGCTGATAATTAACAGAATTAGCCTTCTGTTTTTCATTCATGCGATGTAGTCCTGAGTGAATATTGGTGAGTAAATGACAGATATAAGTGGAACCCTGTCCTCTTTGATTCATCATTATCTTGTTATAATCTTTTTATAATTTTCTCCATCAAACTGAGCGGCACCAGTAAACTGTGTGAGTGCCCCTTTTGGAAAATGTCGAAATATATCTTCGGCCCAAATGCAGAGGGCAAATAAACAGAAGTGGCATCAGGCTGACAGGAGTCATATTTACACATTTAAAGCGTTTACAGGAAAAAAAGCGATATAAAACGATGACCTTATCAGTCGTCGCTGAGCCGCAGCACCATCTGTAAACCATAAAGCATGCCAGGAAAGTTAGTGAAGGGCAGACTAATGGAGCGCAACAAATCTCTTTTAAATTAATAATAAAAACAAAGGAGAGGAAGGAAATCAGGCACAAAGCACCCGCATGCTGTGACGGTAATAGTCGTCGGATACCCTGCCATGAGAGAGGAGGAAATGAAATTTAAGTGGCATTTGGGTGTGAAAGAGTGGATTGATATCACTCCATTTGCATCTCTGTCTCGGAGGCTGATTGGTAACATCATAAAGCTGCGTGATTATGCAATATTAATGAGGAGATTATGTCTCATGCTTTGCTGCTCTGAGCACACACTCCTCTGCACAATATACGACACAGACAGGAAGGGAATGTGAAAAAAAAATGTAAGTATCTATTGACAATTTACTAGCTGCTATCAAAGATTTAAAACTCTGGGGTCGTACCGTCACTTCCTTGATGCTTCTGGTGACTCCACAGCAGGTATTCAAACGAATGCAGTCAGTCGTACCAACGTTTTGCAATAAATCAGTGCATTGAATATTTCAGGTGAACTCAATGGGACAAACTTAGATCTTAATTTAAAGTTTATTGAGTAATCATCACTGTGAAATATCATGCTCTCATCTTATAGGATAGGAGGAACATCCGAGCCAATAGGACAGCTTATGTTGGCTTCTCAGTCATGTGGATTTCTCCAGAGCCAGGCATGCTGCCTTCTTCACCTCCTCCACTTCTCCTTTCATCACCTTTCGGTGCATTCACAGGTTTCTGCATCAATGAATCGTCTACACAGGTTTGACAGCAGAGTCCTGTGATGAATTTAACTACATGTAAAACCTTTAACATCTTAATAAGCCTATGTTCATTAAAATCTTCACAGTATTCCTCTAACTTCTTCTCCATGGCCTCAGCTCTTCACTCCATCTTCCACTTTCTCCTTTCCAGAGAAATGCAGAATGCTCTATTTTTACGTTGGCCCTAAATATCCCAAGCAGGCCCACACCCTGTTTATTGGTAAACTGCCTCACTTTTCACAGACCGCAGTGCTGATATGAGGTGTAAACTCATAAATCCTCCACGGCGCAGTGCTGCATATTAATGTGATTACAAGTGTGCTGCAGGTTCCATGTTTCTCTAATCCACAGTGGCCGCTTCGTCTTTGTGTATGTGTTTGACTTTAGGATCATTTCTGCAGAGAAAATCCATCCCTGCAATTTTTTCGTCATAAAACATCAACAGATTTATTACATAGACCATTCACTCCTTGGTTTATGAAGTAATTAAAGTCTCTGACAGCCTGCTCCAAGACTAATAGTTGAAGGTCACCTAACCAGCCCTGCTAAGCCCCAGAGGAAACCACACTCCAGAGGGCCAAACAAACACTGGTGCTACCTGACGCTGTGCAAAACCTCGCAGACCCCCTGCTGAGAGTCTTCATCCATAAGCCGTAAGACTGATGACTCTATCTGCTCCCTCACGCTGGAGTCCATCCGTCATAGGAACACAGGTCTGGTTGTAAAGTGAATCGGTGCTCAGTTCACTGCAATGTGTGGCCCCGATAATCACTCCTAACCCCATCCTTCACTGTGAGGCGTGAGGCATGGAAATAAGTTCTGTCATTTCTTAGATCATTGTTTCCCACCAGATCTTTGCTCTGGTTTTAGGGATAGATAACTTAGAGAGCTTCACAATGCACAGCCTACATGTCTTTTGATTTTATCAGCATATTACTACTTTATAGATGATCCTGCACAATCGACTAAGCACATTGTGCAAAGCCAACTGGTCTGCATGTTATCCAGAAAAAGACCCGGGTGATGTATGCCAGTGCTCCAGCAGCTCCACCAATCACCATCCATGGAGGGGAACTGGAATGCATTGAAGACTTCACATAGCCTGTGGCAATGGCATCCATGAAGACCTCAAGGTCCACCTTAATAAAATCCAAATGTTGAGGCTGTTTTGTTGTCTGAATATGAGAGCTGGAGAGTAAGGAGAGGAGATCAGAGAAAGGTTGATGTCTTTCACAACAGTCGCCTCTGTAAGATCTCCAACATCTACTCAACACGACAGTCAACGATGGCTTGATCATGTCCAACATCAGGACAGGAGATGGACTCCAACTGGAGGGAGGAAAAGAGGCCAAAACCCCCCTGCGACTGAAGGACTGAGAAACCCTTGACAGCACAATTCTGGAACAACATTGTTTAGGTGGACAACAGAACATAAATATCATGCTTTTAGAAATTTGCTTGGAAGTTGTTGCTTGCAGACACTTCCTGTTGCATTCTTCAAAGTACTTTTATGTTTGGTTAATAGCCGAATTGAAATTGGGAGTCATTGCAATAGTGTGCATGCGTGATTGATTGTGTTTCTGTAATGGAACGTCCAGCGTGCACCGAGTCACTCAAGCACTGTTGATATGTGAAGGAGGAGAGAAGGCTGCAGGGAACACTGATGCACTGGCCATTTATCTTATCTGTTTATTTTATTTTTCCTACCTCAACCTGAGAACTGTGTTTCGTTGTCGACAATGAAAGAAGTGAATCTCTGAGTCTCTTTTTTTTTTCTTACAGCATTATAAATTCACATTTTTCACCTGTTGGTCCACAGTACTAATGTGAAACTTCCATCAAGACTTGAAGGGTGAACTCACAAAAATGAGCATTTTATAAAAAGAATTTGAATTGGAAACAATGCCAACTACACTGTGACTGGTTGGAAGTAAACAGCATGAGGTCAACTGCTCACTTTCTTCCACAACGAAAACCATTCCGCCGGGAAGGGATTAGCGAATGTAATCCTCACACACCGTCTTGTGTCTCTCTAAAAGCAGCCTGTTAAATCTGTTCCCTGACGGCACTGTTCCTCCTTTCTGTTGAGTCTCTGTAGCTGCAGACCGCTGTGATTTTGAGAACTTGCCGATATCTTTAAACATTAAAATGCTAACTGAAATAATCAGCATTCGGCTCAAACTTTCCCTGATAGCACCCTATTATCATTTAATAGACTGTTTCCATACTGCTGCTTGGAGCCTTCGGGTGATCTTATCTGCCGCTGCAGCCATAAATCACAGAATCAGCGAGTGCTGCTTCATTTCACCTGTTGGGTACCGACTGGTCACAGAGCAGCGCCGTTCTCATGCAGATGAAACATTACCGAGCTGTGAGAGCTATCTGCTGCGTGAGACACCACAGTGGAAAACTGAGTGTGTGGACAGAACGAAAGGGACAGAAAAAAAAGAAGATGATGGAGTGAATTTTGTAAGAGATTTAATAAATGTACAGCTTTATGGCAATACTTTTTTGAGATAATAAGAATTTTTGTTGCATTTTGTGATATTTGCCGGCAGGGCCATGCAGAGATCTTTGGAGGGGCAGGTGCTCAAAGTTAAAAGGAGACAAATGGACCACAAACACCATCCAGATACATACTTTTAATATCTGTTTGAACTGCAGCAACCCAGAATGTAACATGGAATCACAACATAACACATCGTTGTCCACACCTCTGATCTTTGTTTCACCTGATGGGCACACTGAACAGCTTGTGGTGGTGGTGGTGGTGGGGGTTGGGGGGGGGGGGTTGCTAGAAAGTGGAGACACTACAACAAAAGCATGGGAGAGATATCAGATGATCAAAGAAGTGTTTTGTGATAATGACAATATGCAAAGACAAGTAAGATTGAAAATCTGTGACCGTGAGCTTCCAAACTGTTCTGAAAGAGGAACATTGATGGAGGAAAAGAATAAAGGAGAGGTGGAGAAACAGCCTTTATCCCTCAAGATGTTCATTTAGGACTGAGGAGGATCATGTTTTAAGTTGAATGTAGATCAACATAAGACTGTCACTGTGGCTACTCTTCCAGAAGTCTTTGTAAGTTTGACTAAAATTAGAGAACAATGATGGAAGAGTTGTGACACTTCTTGATAAAAATTTCACAGAATTATTTTGGTTTTCTAACCTCAGTAAAACACAAACATGACTTCAACATGAAATATCTCATCCTGTATTTATTAGCAGGCATGTATAGTACATACTGAACAAACTGAAGGAGAGAAAAAAAAAATAAGAGAAAGATAACAGAGGAAGGGTGTGTGAGATTTTACAGCCATGAATTTGCTCCATGATGCTGATTCATAATCTGCTCTTTCTCACTTAATGAATGCATGAATGAATTCATTCATTCATTCATTCATTTAGTGCAAAAAGTAAAATTAAAAAAATAAAACAAAAAACTAACAAAAAAACTATAATTTCGACTGATATTTTTGAATGACAGGTTCAGAAAATCACATTTGAAATAATTGTAATATTTTTAATGTTAATGTATCTGTACTGAAAAAGTCCAAAATTATGTGAATATATACATTGCATTGTTTTAGAGAAATAACAGCAACCCACTGTTAAACTTCACCACAACAGTCAATTGGCTATATCAGCAGCAGCATGGGCAGCATTTGGAATTCATCAATGAATAGAGACCCACTGTTAATCTTGGCCAAAATGGTGGGTTTGGGTATTTTAGCAGCATGGACAGTGCCTTGGAATCATAATGAAAAAGCAGCCCACTGATTTTCTGCACCACAATGGTGGATTAGCTATTTCAGCACCATGAACAGCATCTTGGATTTTTACCGAAACAATGACCAACTGATACTCTGCACCACAATGGTGGATTGGCTATTTCCACACCATGAAAAGCGCCTTGGAATCATCATGAAAGAGCAAACTACTGATATTCTGCATCACAATGGTGGATTGCCTGTTTCAACACCATGGACAGCGCCTTGGATTTATTGGTAAACAGCAACCCACTGTTAAACTTCACCACAACAGTCAATTGGCTATATCAGCAGCAGCATGGACAGCAATTGGAATTCATCAATGAATTAAGACCCACTGTTAAAGGTATACTGGAGGATCCTTAAAACCAATCAGAATTGTGTGGTTCCAAATTGTAATTGGGCAGTCATAATGCCAATCAATGTGGGAACGTGTTTGCGTGATGACATATCATGTCGAGTCGCCACCTCTGTGCGCGCTCTGGTTTCGAGCCGTGCATGCGCAGACCATTGTTTAGGAAGTGACATGCAGTGGGAGCAACCAAAGCACCTCATTCAGAAGCGGCTTGCTCCTCCCGCGAACGCCTCCAAAGATGGCCAGCCACAAAAAAAAAGAATACTGTTTGAGATGGCAGAGGATTGAAGAAATGCCATAGAAAAGAAGGGCAAAACATGTGTTTTACTCGGAGATTCCTTTATGAGGTGGCGGACATTCAAAGCACAAAAGGGATTTAGGACTGATCGCAACGTGGGGAAGTTACTGCTAGACAGGTAACATGCTTGTTATCCCATTCAAATGTGTTTCTGTTGCATAAACACATAAGACACTACTTTACGGATCGTATTCTTATGTATGATTGGAAGAAGAGTCCGACATGATTACAAATGTGTTTTAATCCTATGCGGAAAGACGATGCTCCAGCTGCGCGGATGTAAACAAACTGACATGCGGCTGACGTGTGCGCTCCCCACAGTCATCATGCCGAGAGAGACGTGCATGCGTAGTGCTCCAAAAATGGCAGATTGGCCATGTTGTATGAAATCGGTGGAGACTGCTGGTAAGGATCCAAAGTAATGTGTTACTTTTCCAGCTAAGAGCTTTTCAGTATGAAAGCTGGATGGTTTTTATGTAGCACATGACACAGATAACCCTCAGCAGAGGCTGTAGACCCTCTAGAGTCCAGACCAAGGGCATCCAGATGGAGTTGGAGGATGGGCTAGGGGGTTGATAGTGGGGTGGGGGTGTGCTAGGGGCAGAACTGGGCTCAGGCTATGTTGGGAGTATGACTGAGGTGTGTGTATTTGTGCGTGTGTTGGTGATTGGACATGTATGTATGTGGGGAGAGAGTGTGGTGCCCTGTGAGGAGGGGGCCTCCGTGGGCCTCAGTAGCTATTCATTATCAGCAATGAACTCCAACTCTTTTTTTAAAAAAAAACATGTCCTCCAATTAGTCTCATGGCGTGCCTGTCTGAAGAGGGGACACCTGTCTCCAGGGGACTCTACCGCTTGGGTTTTAGGGTGTCCCCTCAGAGGGTTTACTGTACAAAATAAAGGAAGTTGTGCACCCTGTCGAGAGTTACCTTTTTTTTTTCCTTCTATTGAACAAGAAAAACAACATAGAGAAAAGGATATTGACAACAAAATTATCATTTATTTACATATACACTTTACCTGACACTGCAGAGACACGCCCTCCCTGAAAAATCAACCCAGGCCAAGTGATGAGAGGCACACAGCATGTTTCATGATACCCAGCCCGGTCCTCACACTCCAGCTCATCCTGAGCACAGTCTCCATTGTCTTCTCCATAAATCATGTCAGTCAAAGTACTGCAACTCATTCACTGCTTGAATGTGAGATGCCAGAACTTCTCTGATTTTGTTTGTGTCGCCATGCTTCTCATGTCCTTAGAGACTGCTGGTACGGTTCTCTTTCAACATTCATTTCGGTATCTCACTATGGGACACGCTTCCTGTGCTGTTCCCCAGAAGCAATACTACACTACGCCAGTCCGGCCTGGCAGACGGATGTGATGTTAGTTCTCCAGGGGACGGATTTCCCCCCTGCTATAAGAGCCCGTTGGCATCATCTTCTCAGTCTTTCACCTCTTCTCACTCCTAGACGCACCTCTCAGACACTTTTGTGGCTAACGGGCTAGCATACTGTTCACAGAGCGAGCTAACACCTCGGTCACCGAACGCTACCTATTCTCACATTAGCAGCCTGAGATTAGCGGCTGGCCTGGCCTGGCTGGCCAGCAGCAGCTAGAGCTTGTTGAAAAAGTCGCTGTCTTAGGGAGCTAGCTGGCCGGAGCTTTCACCGTTCCTCACCATGGATGGGACTAAGCCTCCAACCAAGACCTGTAAATGCGATGACAAGATTTCGGGGGCAGACACCCATGCCTTGGGCTGTAGCATGCCCAGGAGGCGCTTGCCTCCCCAGCTTCTTGTGAGCATTGTACCTATGCGTCATTGCTCAAGACCCGCAGTAGCAGACTAGTGCGCCAAGCTCAGAGGTGGACCCTATGTTGGGGGCAACCATTCCCCCAGCACAGGAATCACTGAGCACTGAGCCCCCGTGAGGACACCATTCCCACGGGAGCCAGTTGGGGCGAACAGCTAGATGCTGTAGTCCCGCTCACCGACCCCGATGATGATACTATCAGTCTAATTGCTGAGCAGTACGAGGCAGAGGACTACAAGGCCGGAGAACAGCCTGTCAGCCTCGGTTCTGAAGGGGATGAGCAATCCTGTTGCTGTTTATTCCCCCTCTAGCTGCAAAGCTGATGACGGAGGACAGCACACGCCGTGGGTCACCAAACCTGACTGCCTGCATGGATCTGCACGTTGTCTGCCACAGAGCAGCTGCAAAGCTCGGCATCTCGTGGCCTGAAGTACCCACCAAGACCACCACGTCTCGCTATGAGGGAAAAGGCTCACAAAAGCCAAAGCCAAAAGCCACAACTGCTGCCAGTCTTCCCTGAGTGCCTGGAAGAGGCCACCCGGTTATGGAGCAATCTGCTTACCACCAACAACACCATCCAGGGAGGGTCAGCGTTGGACTGGGAGAACATGGAGGAGAGAGTTTTTTCCTACCTTCCCCCTGTGGAACCTCCTGTGGTATCTCACCTCCACCCCAGCCTGAAGTCCACCAATGATGGCAGCTGGTCCCTCTCTGCCCTTTAAGGCCAAGTCTTCAGTTTTCAGTCTTCACTGACTGAAAAAGGCTACAAGATGGTGGTGATGTTGGTGAGAGCACTGAATGCTTCATCCCTGTTTCTGGTCTAGCAGTCTGAACTGCAGGACAAGATGACATCCTCACCTGCTCCAGACCTGTGGGACGAGCTGTGCGTGGTCACTGACCTCTGCCTGTGTCTGCACGGGAGCGCTGTTCAGGCTTCAGGATGAGCCATGGCCTTCATGGTTACTCAGGAGAAAGCCAGATGGCTGAACTTGTCCAGCCTCTCCCAAAAAGAGAAGGCAAACCTCGTTGATGTCCAAATTGACCCAAAAGGCCTATTTGGCCCAGCCGTGACCACCATGCAGAGGCGATGCGAGGAGAAGAAAAGGAGGGAGAAGCACTCCAACTGTGTCTTCTCAGAAAGATGCCTCTCCTCCCCCCCCTGCACCCAGACAGACGCTTGCACAGGCCATGGCCTGGTCAGTCAACTGGATCCCAGAATGTCAGTCTCAGCCAGCAGGCCATGGTTTCAACAAGGCTCCAGAGCTGAAAGGTGCTTGGCTGAAGAAGCCTGCTGCCACCACTGTGACCAAGCTGGCCCTTCTGTTTTGGGGGCAGGGAAGCCAAAAAGGGAAGTAAAAAAAAAGCGCTGCACTACCTAGAGCACGGTCATGAGGAGGGAAAATGAGCTCCATCAGACGCCAGTGTCTTCCCTCCCAAGACATCTTCTGGTCTAGAGGCATGTTCCAGCCCACACAAGAGGGATGCAGAGGCCATGGAGGTGCTCACAGTTCACATCCCAGTGAAAAGGAGGACCCTCAGACCTGCAGAGAGCTCAGTGGAGCCATGGCTGGGTTGCACAAGTACACAACAGTGCAAAAGCACATTCCATTCTCAATAAAAACAATCATTAAAGATGTTCCAGGTCTGAAGTCAAGGGCACAGCCAAAAACATTCAAAATAATGAAAACTCAAATAGTCAGTGTGGCACAGAACACACTAATATCACTGCAACTATTCAGAGCACCATAACGTCATCTGCACATCATGCATGTGAGGGAAAGTGGCAGGCTTTCGAAAAATGGTGCGCAAACGTAGGATTGCTATGCAGAGCCCCCTACGTGCTATCTTAACATTTCTGCAGGAGCTGTTGGACAAAGGTCTGGCCTTTTTCACCATTAAAGTGTATTTAGCCATGATATCGGCTTGTCACATCGCTTTTGGGGATTAAATGTCTGGCCAGCATCTTCTCATCTGTCAGTTTATGAAAGCAGTGCGACAGCTTCACCCGGTATCCAAGAGCTTAACTACTCCTTGGTGTAGCCTACAAGTTACTCTTAAATTTTGGGCTGAGATCAAATCAGAAGACTCGGTTCAGCTCTAGGAGTGGAGACTAAAAGACTAAACGCAGATTGGTTGAAGTGATGGTACCCTTTTTATAATTGTGCAGATAGACAAACAAAGAAAACAATAATAACAAACAAGGAATACAATAAATTGATAATAGTAGTCAGAGCATCCTGACCAGCTGCATCACGGTGTGGTACGGCGCCTGCACCGTGTCCTGCTGCAAGACCCTGCAGCGCATTGTGAAAGTAGCCGAGAAGATCATTGCCGTCTCTCTCCCCTCCCTCTCCTCTATCTACAACACACGCCTCACCTGCACAGCCACCAGGATCGCAGGTGACCCCACTCACCCTGCCCACAGCCTTTCCAGCCTGCTGCCGTCAGCTAGGAGACTGTGGAGCCTCCGGGCCAGAACTAGCAGACTCAAGGACAGCTTTTTCCACCAGGCAGTCAGGAAGCTAAACTCCCTCCCTGCTCTGCCCCCACTCCTTGTCTCCGCCCCCCGCCACTGACCTCAGGCCTGAACTTTTCTGTGTTTTACTGTGTTCTTAGTAATTTATTTTATTCATTACCTTGATCTTATAAGTTTTGTTGCACTGTGGGTCCGAGAGGACTGTAATTTCATTTGTGCTGTATGTCTTTATGTATGGCATGAAGTGCTTAGCTTCTTAAAACTATCTTAACAATTTGAGTGTACGGGTGTTGACTTCCGTGTCTTTGTTCTGTCATTGCCTCTAAAGGAGAGCACATTTAGGACACACCCAAATAAAAAAATACCAAAGCATTCATCTGTCACCTAAATCTTTCTCCTGTCAGTGAACAATATTAATTACCAACAAACTACAGCCATTCACCTCCGTGTTACTCAGGCTGGTTTTCCACGTCGTGATTTGTCTGCGAAAATATGTTCATGGTTGCCAAATGTTCACTGTCTGGTCCAAGCCTCTAACGAATGTTTGCAATACTCCAGTAAGCCTATTGAATAGAGCTCATTCAGTCCAGAGAAATCTACTTGTAGGAATGAGTGGGAGTAATTTACAGAGATCACAGCAAGATACTTTAGCTGACTTGTGTGTGTGTGTTGGCAAGAGAAAAACTCACTATGAAGTTTTTTAGAGCTTGCACATCTGGTTGGTTTTTAATATTTAAAAAAAAAATAGGCACACATTTTAGAATTCAGGTGCTGCTGAACTGGAGAGATTACTGCTTAAACTACTTGGATGAACCAAAAACCATACTGTTCTGTGTAGATATCAAATCATGACTTCACTGCTGCGTCCTCTGCCTGTGTAAAAAGTGTCATTTTCTGAGGCACGCTTACACACATAATCAAGTTTGTTGAATATTGCAAATTACATCAGTGGGTGGCAGTGAATCCTGGAATATGCCTTTAATCTTTACCAAAACACTGGGTTTCGCTACTTCAGCACCATGGACAGCTTCTTGGATTTTTACCAATAAAGTGACCAACAGATACTCTGCACCACAATGTTGGATTGGCTATTTCCGCACCATAGACAGCAAATTGGAACCATCATATAAGAGCGAACTACTGATATTCTGCATCACAATGGTGGTTTGGCTGTTTCAGCACCATGGACAGCGCCTTGGATTTTGAATGACACACTGACCAACTGCTCATCTGCACATCAATGGTGGGTTGGCTGTTTCAGCACCATGGACAGTGCCTTGGATTTATTGGTAAACAACAACCCACTGTTAAACTTCACCACAACACTCAATTGGCTATATCAGCAGCATGGACACCAATTGGAATTCATCAATGAATAAAGACCCACTGTTAATCTTTACCAAAACGGTGGGTTTGCGTATTTCAGCACCATGGACAGTGCAGAGGATTTTTAATGATACTGCGACCAACTGATACTCTGCACCACAATGGTGGGTTGGCTATTTCAGCTCCATGGACAGCGCCTTGGATTTATCTGTAAACAGTAGGACTGTAACGGTATTTGTATTCGTCCCGTACCATCACGGTACGGGGGTCACGGGTTGGTACACACAATCACATGACGAACACACGAGTGAGTAAAAAAAAAAAAAAGCGAGTCCTGATTCCAACCTTAGGTGGATGTAATGAGCCTAAAAGCTGCCAGCGACCAGAAGAAGAATAACAAACAGATCCAAACATTTTTACAACATTTTTACACAATGCTATCAGTCTCCAATAGAAACAAACTCCTTAAAATCACTCACACAGCATCTAAAATAATCTGCTCTCCCACACCAAACATTTCAGAACTGAATGACAGAGCAATACCCCGACTTGCCAAATCAATAGTGTCAGACACAGATCACCCTCTTCATAACTTCTTCCAGCTCCTCCCCTCCGGGCGCAGATATCAGACTCTTTAATGTAGACGGGCCCGTTTTAACAAGAGTTTTGTTCCATCAGCTATTGCTGTACTGAACAAGGCACCTTGCTGACTTACTTGCCAATCTATGTTAACTGCTGTTTGTTGTTCTTTGTTGTATATTCTGTTTTTGTAATTGTCTTATTGTCTTACTTGTGGTGTATGTGATGGTGTCCATAACATAACATAACATAACTTGAACTGACATGAAGGCTGTGGAAACAAATTTCCCTTCACGGGATAGTAAAGACTTATCTATCTATCTATCTATCTATCTATCTATCTATCTATCTATCTATCTATCTATCTATCTAAACAAACGAAGAAGAAAGTACAAGTGGAATGAGAGATGCAGCGTGTGGAGTTGGAAGACCCGCCAGTCTCGTATAAATCTGTCCCATGGGAAAGCTTGGGAAAGATGCTCTGGACATTTGTGAGCTTTTGTTTCTTTTTCCCCACTGTACCAAAAAACGTACCGAACCGTGACCCTGACACCAAGGTATGTACCGTACCGTGGCTTCTGTGTACCGTTACACTCCTAGTAAACAGAGACTTAACATTAATCTTTACTACAACACTCAATTGGCTATATCAGGACCATTGGCAGCGAATTGGATTTCCTCAATGAACAGAGACCCACTTTTAATCTTAACCAAAATGGTGGATTGGCTATTTCAGCACCATGGACAGTGTCTTGGATTTATCTGTACACAGTGACTTGATATTAATCTCTTCCACAACAGTCAATTAGCTATATCAGCACCATGGACAGCAAATTGGAATTCATCAATGAATCGAGACTGACAATTAATCTTTACCAAATCCGTGGTTTGCCTATTCCAGCACCATGGACAGTGCCTTGAAAACATTTTGAAAGAGTGAACTACTGATATTCTGCACCACAATGGTGGATTAGCTATGTCAACAGCATGGACAGCGCGTTCGATTTTTAATCACCAAGCTTTGGATTGTTCACCCACTAATAGGGAACGTGAGCTGGGTTTAGACCGTCATGAGACAGGTTAGTTTTACCCTACTGATGATGTGTTGTTGCAATAGTAATCCTGCTCAGTGACCCAGGGCCGGGTCTACGCAGAGGCAAGAGAGGGCCTGGCCCCCTCAAATAAATGTTGTGCCCCTTCAAACTAAATCCTCCAAAATATATTAGCACGAGCACGCACCGCACCATCCTCGCTCCGAAGCTACATGCCCCCCGAACGCACATTTGTGCCCCCCCCCATACACTTGATATGCCCTTCCTGAGACGAATGTTTGGTGTCGGGTCTGATACCACTTCAAACATTACAACGTGGAGTGTATGTTTTCTTATTTGCATGCATTTTTTCCCCCGATTACTCCAGTTTCTCTCCAGTGATTTTTTTTGGACTTCCTGAATGTGAATTCAGGAAGTTCTAACAAAAAAAAAAAAAAAAAAAATCACTTCAGGATTGATTTCTGTCTTCACAGCCATGATGATTAATTTCATTCAATAAAATTTGAAACCTTGGTTCAGGACAACTTCTGAAACTGAACGTATTTGTACTGAGAACTGTTGTAGGTTGAAAAAGAATACATTAAGTTTTGTTGAAACAGCCCCCACCTGTTTTCTTTTATATTATTATGAACTTTATCAACATTTCTCATTAATTTTGCCTTAGTTATGCAACTCCATACCAGTAGATGGCGCCATTCTGCCACATGAGCACTGAGTGCTCAGAACGGACAGCTCCGGCCTGCATGGGAAACACACCGAATGTTCTCTCCTCTGTGATCAACAGGTATGATAAAACACACTTTTCACATGTTGAAATTGATCAAAACCATGATGTCAATGCATTATCCATAAGGTTGTTGTGTTATAAGAGACTTTTGAGATGTATTGTTCGTATAGTTCGCCTTTTTGTTAACTTTATTTGTGTAAGCTGGTCGATTGTGTGTTTTCAAGCACGTGGAACGAACAGTGATTTTAAGTGTATTAAGTCAGTAATAATTCCAGATACTTCCAGTTGTTGTATACATGTTATATATCCCTTCAAAATCTCGCAGTAGCATGTTCTGTGAGAAAAAAAAATTGAAGTGTTTTCCACCTCGTTTTTCGTGTTGCGACTTGTCTTTTGATTTTAATTTATTTGAGATTAATTGATACTTATTTGCATTGTTAAAGGATCTTTCTATGAAATTTATTGCACTTTCTGCTGAAATACTTTATTTTTCCGTATTTTGCTGGTGAAAGTTTTAGTTTCTGTTGCTGTTACCAGCACTTTCACATTGAACTTAAGTGTAGATTAAGAATGTAGCTCAGAATAAATGAGCTCTGGTGTTAGAAACACACTAAAGGTTGTCTCCTCTCTGTGGTCCACAGTTCTTTCCATTTACTGTCCAGCCCATATTTCCCCATTGTCTGGCACCGGTAACAGAACCAGATGCGGAGCAGTGAATACAGCACACAGACTGGTAATAATGCTAAAATCAAGGGTTCATTTACAAAATCAGATTCTTCGAAAAACATTAGACTTTCAGGTGAAAGGGAACAGAAGGTTAATACTACTACAGTACATAAATGAAGACTGAGTTCTACCAGCTAGCAAAACAAGAGGAAAATTACATCCTGAAAATTAAGCATCAACTAAACCAAGATAATTCAAAATGGAGATGCTCACCAGAACTGAGAATTACCAAACTAGGAAAAAATAATAAGGCACTCGACTCACTAATCAAGAAAATGCATGAACTAATAAGAGTCGAGTCAACAGAAAATAATCCCAGAAATCCTAACCTCCTCTAAACAAATAAACTGTACAACCCTTGGAAATAATACCTGGCGTGTGAATGTAATTTGTCCAAAGTAAAGATAAACCAGCGGCAGGAGATTCTACTGAGGAGCCAACGGTGAATTTCAAGTTAAATCCAAGATGTATTGATGATATAATGTCAGGTTTTCAATGATGAACAGATTGCCGAAACAGAACCTGAAAGGTCAACATGTAGTTGTGGCAAAACTTGCTCTCCTCCTGTCAGTATATTTCTCGTATCCCTGGTCCTTCATCTGATTTATCCTCCAAATTCATTTTCCTTATCTCCTTCCCCTTTCCGCCATCACAGCCTTTTTCCCCTGAAAAATACCACTTCTTGTGGTGTCACACCTCGCTCTTTCCCTCTTCACTGACTGTAGCAGTCCCACCCTTACAGCTCGGTCTGTTTGAATCTTCTTTTTCTGATCTCTCTAAGAAGTAAAATACTCTTATATGAAACAAGAAATGGGTTCAAATCTTAATATTACAGGCAATTAGAAATGTCAAAACCTGATAAAATAACGGTTGTAGTTATTTTATGAGCTTAACTCCTTCACAGAGTTTAAACAGTGAGTTAATTACAATGTCTGACAGCCAAAAGAAGGTCTTTGGCCTCATTTAAACCACATCTAAAGTGAAAATGCATCACTTTCATTACAGAAAAGCTTTTTGTTTAAACGGCAATGATTTGGAAATGATGTGATTTCTCCAGAAACCACAGCACTGAACTCAGTGTAGTTAGCAGGTCAGGCCACAAGGTGGCAGTGTTTGTTCTGTAATCAAACCACACACATCTAAGGCACAGAGAACAATACATTGTCAAATTAACTTGGGGCGTAAAAGGACATTTGAATGGATAGATGACTAAGTTGGATTGATTTTACACTGACTGTCAACTCTAAAACTTAAATGTGACCACTGGAGTGAATGTGAGTAGATGTATAGATGTATGTCCATAGACATCTGTATTCACATTTAAAAACTTCCTTTGAATGGCCAGGGCTCTCTATGGCTGTGTCTCTGTCACATCACGTGACTCACTTTGCACCAATACAGTTCCTTCTTTCTGAACACAAACTTCCTGCTCCAGGGCTCAGCTGGACCCCAGGGGAGGTAAAACCAGCTGAAAGCAGTGATTATAGAAACAGAACTGCAACTCATATTATTGTCAGTAATGGTGTTGTAACACTGGGAAAACAAAGTAGATTAGTCTATACTAAAGACAGTAACACAGTTTATATTAACATAATCACTCCCATCACTGCAAACGAGGTTCAGTGCCATGCTGTCAGGGTGAGTTTGTAAAAACAGGCCAAATACTACAGCTGTCGGAGAAGTGCACCAGAAGAGTTCATGAAAATTGGATTTATTTTGAGATATGAGTGATTTTTGGTACTGATTGTTTGCTTTTGCAAAAATATTGACATTTTCATCACATAAACTGTTTGCCACAACTTAGAATTTTAAGTTTCAAGTTTATTGTGGCACTATTTTATCAGTCCAACCCACTTCTAGATAATTTTGGGATGTATGTGAGCCCCCAACAAAAATGAGTTAGCCACAGCTGTGACTGTTCTGCAGAACGTAAAACAGAATTGCAGTACATACTGCTGCACCCAGTATTATCAGAGTTAACGATTAACGAAAAGCCCCGCATGACCTCTGGATTCCTGTTTCGCTGTAATGATAACTTCAGATTGTTGCACAGAGCTGAACAAATGCTTGTCGACGCTGCTGCCAAACTGTATCAGCATCAGGTCGGCGTTGTATTGTTAAACTGACATGAACATTTCATAACCTGACAGCCTGCAGC
This sequence comes from Salarias fasciatus, assembly GCF_902148845.1. Taxonomy (NCBI): domain Eukaryota; kingdom Metazoa; phylum Chordata; class Actinopteri; order Blenniiformes; family Blenniidae; genus Salarias; species Salarias fasciatus. The sequence goes on along the minus strand of NC_043761.1, from coordinate 19,690,845 downwards.
GTGAATGAGAAGATTCAGTCTTGATTTTCCGTGAACTAGAAACAGCATTAAGACAAGATCAATGATGAGAAGTGAGTAAACAAGGTAATATTATTGAAACCATCTCATCACAGCAATCTTTACATAACTTACCCTGAGATCCTGAGGTGTGGACTCCACTCTAAAAGACTACATATCCCTCCAACCCTGCCTTTTAAATTGTTAGTTAATTTTAGCACTTGGTTGTTATTTTTAATGAAACCAAACAAAACGTGTACAGAGAATATTAAGCTCTAAACATAACAACGGGAGAAAATGAGCATTCAGGACAGACCACAGAGTCGCTTTGTTATTATGGTGACTTTCAACTCCAAAACTACCAAGTCCAGCAGAATCTGGACTGGAAGTCATGGTACTCTGGTGGAAGATGTTGTTATTGTCCATCTACTGAGCATGTGCAGAATATCTATAACTTTAACAGATGTGATGTGCATGTGCACTAACAGCATTTCAGAAAAGTTGGACTTGAAATCTGTCATCAGTGCTGATCAATTAAACCATCACTGAATTAAATTTTTAAAGAAATAAATGTTGTGTCATGACATTAACAGCTCTTTAGAGGTTATTTCTGTCAGGGAAAGACTGCAGCTCAGTCGTCACTGTCAAATTTTAGGCTGAGTTTTGATCCGTGTAGGAACAGTTTAGGCCTTTTTTCTTCGCCACACCAACTCTGACACTATTTACTTTGTTCAAGGATTCCTGTGTTCAGTTCAGAGAAGTCACAGCTGGTTCATTATCCATCATTTAATTTAATGCAGAATGGAGTAATCTTGTGAGCCCTCCGGTGGCTGGAACATGTCTTCATGAACTGGAGAGGCAGAAGTTGATTTTATATTAGCAGTATCAGCTCCTGAGACCTGGTTACTCAGTGTTCCTTTTGCAGATGTTGAAACTCCAGCTCATGTGAAGTCGGAGCAAAATGTTATTCTTTTGTTTGTCACACAAAAAAAAAAAAAGAAAAAAAAAAGAAACCACAGCTGCTCAACAATACCTGCTCCGCCGTTACAGAATCACCCAGGCGAGGCCACCATTGCCATCAGTCCGTGGCAGCTGTTGTTGTTTGGGACTCATTCTGGTGACCCTGAAGAGGGAGAGTGTGGAGGACTGGGACTGTCATCTGACATTACATTTCACCGAGCTGTTTTCAGCTCTCGCCTCACTTCGTTCATCACACACATGATCTCGAACAAGCAGATGGCCCAATTGCAGCAGGTCATTTTCTTTCCCATGTTGTTGGTGGAATCAGATCAGTTCGAAGCCTCTCACAGCTGCAGAAATCCGTTTTCTGTCCTGCTGTCTAATCAGAAATCTTCCCATCCTCCAGAGTTAAAGTGGAATTAGGCCCCTTTTGCCATGTAAACATGAATGTGAACACTTTAATTCTGAACTGCTTAATTAGGAATAAACTAATTGTGAATCAAAAACACCAAGTAACTGTGGCCACTGCGAACGTGATACAATTATTAGGCAGTAGTTTACTGTGAGTTTGCAGTATTGCTAATTAGTGTGAATTCAACAGTCGGTCCATAAAAGAGAAACAAACGAAGAAAACTATGATCAGGTAATCATTTTCAATAGAGCTGTTTGTATAGCTTGTACTATAGCTTTGCTGTTGTATTGTCTTGACTTAAAAATGCATGATGACAATAAATGACTGTTGATTCAGGAGAGGTGCACGCAGGGCTGTGATGCAGTTATTCAAATATCCAGCAGGTGGTGCTGTTGTGTCTCCACTGCAGGGAGTGTGTAAGGACAGTGAGTAAGCTTTGTTTTCATCCTTCAAAATGAGCATGGCCTGGGTTGGAATGTGTTGCACTGATTGATTAATATTTGTCAAGGGTCAGCTGGCATTTACCTCCAGTTATAAACCGATAAGGCTTGAGCAACATGACTTTGCTAATTTGCTAAACTCACACAAAAACCCACTGAACCTGTCAACTTTGGATTACAGTTTTTCACAATTGCTAAAACACTAAACCCCATTGCCTGAACCAAACTCTCAGGGGCCTAAACTCATTTTTCGAATCAAACACTCTTTTGGCAAAAACTTAAACACTGTTCAGGTCCTATGCTCAATTTGCAAAACCGATCTGCTCTTTTTTGCAAAACCTTAGACACATTCTCAGTCACTAAACACATTTCACAACATTTTTGCAAAATTGTACTCACTGGCAGCAAAATGTGAACACAACTCCAACACAGCTGTCATCTTTTACACACAACAACTCAAAAATGAACACACATATTTCTAATGATGTGATCAGACCAAGAGCGCACAGAGACAAGATGCTGGAGACCGAATCTCCATGACCATGACCATGCAGTAGTGTGCTTTGGTTATGTATTTATTTTTTGTTATGACTGTGAATTTAGATATCACTTTGACTTAGATGCTTTTTTTTTCCTAAATGCATTTTCAATATGTAAAATAAAAATGTTCTGTGCACTACACACTCTGAAAACTGCTGGTTACTGTAAAAATAACCCACATTGGGTGAAATTGCTGACCCAGCGCTGGGTCCAAAAGGGACCGAGCCAATGCAGGGTTATTTCTACCCAGACATTTGGGTTGAAGAGTTGACCCTGATGCTGGGTCAGGATTTACTTTAGATTTACTTTACTGTGAAAATGTAAACCCTTAGAATTCAGATACACGTGCCCTCTGCCATGCAAGGCTGTCAAACCCTCCACTGGAAGCCAGCTGGGGCTCAGGGCAGTTCATTGACATGTAGAGGAAAAGATTTGAAGTAACAACCTCGTAACTGCTAGACAACCACTCTACCAACTCAGCCACAGCCACACTGAGTATAAGGAGAGGGATGCCATATGTCTTTTCCTTCTTAGCCATTTCAATAATCCTCAGTGAGAACTCAGGACTCCAGTTTTCTGTTGCGTATGTTGTTAGAAGTCTCCAGATGCAAGAAGGAGAAGGAGTTGCAGGAGTGTTCAAAATGGTGATTTTGTTCAAATCATCAATTCACTCTGCTGGGTCGACACAATTCATCTAATTTTGGGTAAAAGTGACCAAATTTGCACAAAATCTAGGGCTACCCAGGAAATGTGTTGGGAAAATAACCCAGCAGGTTTAAAAGTGTGGACTGCTTGCTGTGTCCTCAGTTATTTCATGTAGTGTCTAATGAACGATCTGAGGTGAAGATATTTTTACCTGCTGTGTGTGAGATCTGAACGCATAGTGTGGTTTTGATCACAAGAGAACTGGTTTTGAGGTGATAATTCGGTTTTGACAGAAATGTCTGAGGTTTTTGTGAATGCAGTGTGGATTTTTGGATTTGTGTTTAAGGTTTTGAGAAAATGGATGGAGGTTTCAAGAAATGTGTTTTAGCAATTGTGAAAAACTGTAAATTCTCATGTATTTTAGAGATTTAATAATATTTTAATAATATTTGAATGGGAAAATATTGACTGATTATCACAGATATGAGGCAGGCATATCTTTATTAGAATGTATATTTAATTTAAATTAAGAGAACATTTTTTCGATGACTTTATTACCATGAGATATCTGTAAATATCTGTATTTTTTTTTTTTTTCATTCATAAAATTAACACATTGCTTCTTTTGTCTCTTCTTTAAAATATACTAGTCATCAAAAGTTTGGGATATCTGACTTTTGGCTGAAATTTCTGTGAAAAGGAAAAAGTTCATATCGAAGTGATATTAGATCATGAAAGTGGTGCATTTACGTAGTTAGAGGCATGAAATGGTGATTAGCAGCAGTAATGTCTGCTGATGCCAGGCGCCCCCCTCTTCCTGATGGGTGTCTCTCAGGTTTTTGAGGTTCTGGGGTACAGATGAGTCTCCACACGGCCACCCAGCTGATCGTAGAGGTTTTCTGTGGGATTCAGGTCTGAGCACGGTGCAGGCCACTCCATTTGAGGTACCACAGTATAAGATAAGGTCAACACACATTCAAGTGAAAACAGAACTCTTTCCTTGCATTTTGAGTGTCTGTTTACATGAAAACGGTTCTCGGAGCCGGTGAAAATGCTGCTTTTACAACTCCCAAGGTTGATGTTACAACATCGTCTCCATGAATGGAAATGGGGAAAACCCAACTTTTCTGAAACACTTGCGGTGTGCTTGTGCATCATGGCTTTAATAAATAGTTCTGCTTATATGTGAGTAGACAGACAATAACGTTTGCCTCCAGAGTGTCAAGACTCCAGGTCCATTTTTTCTTGGTAGTTTTATTGTTGAGAATCTTCCATAAAAGCAACATATTAGCAATCCATATATTGCTATTAAGTTGCAACCTCCTGGTCTATCCATTCAAATGTTCCTGTCCTCACATTGTTAATGCTGTAGTATGTGTGTGGTTTCTCTACAAAAACAGCAAACAGCATCAACTAGTGGCTCATCATGAAATCTACATCTTTTTTTCAGTTTTTCTTTGGTTTCGGTGTAAACACCCCTCAGCAAAAACTAGTATACTTGAAGTTTATTTTATATTTGAGTATAAGTATAGTAAGTATTGTAAAGACCATATAGTTGAACTAGGAAGCATACGATGAGCATGCGTTTTCTCTCATGCTACATTTTGGGCTCACGCAGTGGATGTTCCATGCATGTGCACTGATCCACACATCCAGAAGGAGTTTTTCCGGAACTCCAGGCTTTTTATCTGCTCTTTTATTACAAATTAGTTATAGAAAATTAAGTACATATATTGTCAGTACATTATCATTTAACATTAGAGTTTATTTTGCCTTTTTTCTGTCTCTGAATCGCTGGGGCAGCGCGAGAGCGATCACTAGATACTTTCACTTTTGTCGGCAGGCCTTCTCATCCCTCCTGATAGAGTCTGACATCCAGAGAGTTTTTCACTCTCTGCGTGTCTTTGTAGATGAGGCTACAGCCTGATGGCTTCACACAGTCACTTTTTTGTTGCTGTTTTGTGTGGCGCTCTGGAACATGTATATACCGGCGTGACCAGCGTGTACACGCAACACAGTCACGAAGTTTGGGCTCGGTCCTCGCTGACCCTAGCGGACAGGAATTGATGACAATTTTTCCGTCGCAGGGACCAATGCAGAACGCACACACACGCGGACATGGGAAGCATGAACCAGGCTTAACACACTGAAAACAGGAACAGTGGCAGGACGACATTAAACACACAACACTTCTCACTTCCTGTCCTACGTGAAAATTAAATAATTCAGATTAACTAAATTACAAAAACATAAAAAAAAACCCCACAAATACCAATAACATGAGCAACATCAGAACAATTCAATTCAGTTCTGCTTTATTTATATAGCACCAATTACAAGACAGTCACTTCAAGGCACTTTTACAGACAAAAAACCCAACAGATCCACAAGTGCAAGCATAGGTGACAGTGGAAAGGAAAAACTCCCTTTTAAAAGGAGGAAACCTGCAGAACCAGACTCAGAGGTGGGGGCTTTCTGCTATTCCAGTTGGGGTGAGGGGACAGAAAGAGAGAAAAGGATAGAACAGACTGACTGATTCTCTGAATCAGCTCAGTGTTGCTCCGCTTGATGCAGATGGATCAATACAAGAGGCCTCAGCAGATCAGGGATCCTGAGGAGGGAAGAGAGAGAGAGAGAGAGAGAGAGAGAGAGACTGAGACTGCAGGAGGGAGACAGGTCAGAGATGAGAAGAGACAATGGTTAATGACTCTTAGTAGTGAAAAGAAGAGTAACAAAGGAGAGAGCTCAGTGTAAGTCCTCCAGTGGTCCCAGCCTGCAGCAAGCACCACTAAGAAAATGGTCCAGGGAGGCCTGAACCAGCCCTAACCATAAGAAATTGAAAGTAGAGACTGTGTCTCCCTCCCTAACTGAAACTTGGGAGTTGGTTCCTGTGAGGGAGTCACTCTGACGGTGGCCGCGGCGCAGTTCCACATGGCAGGACCCTGAGGTTAAGTTTAAGATAAAGAATGACGATAGGCTTAAAATACGGATTAAAGGAATATTTCACCCAAACAACGATTTGGCCTCATTTTCTACTCACTCTCATGCTGAGCAACACTCTGGAGCACTTTTTTGATGTCTCAAATGCAGCCGGAGATCCAGAGGGATTTTCATTGTCAACAAACTTCCATATAACAGGGACTGATAGAGCCCGAAAGAAAAAGGTCCATAAAGTCCACAAAACATGCCTTTTTTCCTTCATACTGCTCGTCCGCTGTAATCCAAGTGTCCTGAGCGGGTAACGTCCATAATTAATTCGAAACGAGGTCATTTAGTACATCTTTCGAGCCTAAACAGTGCTATATTGTACTTCCCCTTAAGCTCGGACCGGCCCGCCGGTGGGCCGGTCAACTTCTCCCGATGCATTTATCAAATATCCAGACGCATTTTCCATATTCCACAGACGTACTATGTACCGTTAGAAAGCTGATATTCTCGTGAATCCGCTGGTATAAACCACTTTCAGATGTGATTACCACAGCGGGTAATATAAAACACATTTGTCCAACAAACAGCAAATTAAGTAAACAGCGCAACTCACCTTTGGAGGCTCATAACTGATCACTGACGATCCGTAATCCAGATAATCCAGCAAAAACTGCCACAGTCCAAACGTATGCATCCAGGCAAAGCTAGAAAGTATAGCATTTTGTCCAAAACATGTCTTGAAATAAGCAAATAACCCAGAATTAGACGCGCCACCGCGTGCGCACGCGGCGCGTCTCTCCGCGTGCGCGTCCGATAATAATCCATATTTTTATCAGATAATAACATCCAGACCACTCTCACTCGCGCTGACGATATCCAATATGGCGACTGATCGGTTTCCGTTGTTTATTCGTCACGTTTCAACCAATCAAGTGACTTATCCCTCCCTCCGATGGCTAACCAGCCAACTGCTGCCGAAACTGATGGACCCACGTCATCGGTCGTCATCACTCGTCATCACTTGTCATCAACGTATTCTGAGCCAATCACGTCGGTAGAAACGTTTGACTGACAGGGCTGGTAGCCAATGAGCTTGCTGAATGGCTGGCTGCCCCGCTAGCGGGGTTTTGTGACTTCTCAGACATCTGCTGAGGGATGCACCTGCTGTCTGTCCCTGCTCCTCTCAGTCTGAGTGCCTTATCCCAAACTGAAGCCTCTCTGAAGTGATTTTTTGAGTACTTTATGATTTTTTGGAGTGAAAATAATGTAAAAATGGGCCAAAAACCAACATATACCATTGTACAGAGGGCATCCAGAGGGTATACAGAGGATGTCCAAAACTGACCCCGCCGGGGCATAGCAGTACAAATACATGTGTGAAACACTCATTTCTTGTATTACTGCTCTGACATTTTGACCTGAACTATGTAAGACCCCAGGCTTTAGCAAAATTGTGTTTTCAAGCTATTTCAGTGCTTCCACACTTATTTCCAGGTGTTTTATGAGGGAAAAAATTCAGGCGAGAATGAAATTCATCCTAATTCAGTGTGCTGCAACATAAATAAATCTGTGCCAGTAGCACCTAGAGTAATTCTGAACTGGGTGAAAATACAGGTTGTCAGCTTTCAAATGAGACCACAACCATGCATGTACTCCAAACAGTTTAAGAACAGCATTCAGTTTTCTTTGGGTACGTCTTTAGTTGAACTTTTAGGCGAAAATGGCCCCGAGCCTAAAGGGTTAAGACTAATATTACGCTAAAAATAATGGCTAGTTACAATGTGATTTTAGAGAGAGGGAGGGGGGGCAAAGGGTATAGAGGTCAGATGAATAGTGCGAAGGAGTCAGATGTCGTGGTGCGGGGTGGAAGGAGCCACACACAGGCAGCACAGGTTGGTCAAAAACTCCTTTATTTTCAAAACCAGGATTTCACAGCAGGGTAGCTGGTGCAGACATGGGAAACAGAAACACAGACAGACTGACAAGGAACCAACAAGGACAAGCGAGGAAAGCAGGCTTAAATAGGGTAGACACAGGCGTGGCACATCAGGGTGATAACAAGGCAGGAGACCAGGGAGGAGAGCATGAGGAGCAGACAGAAACAGGTGAGACAGGGCAAGCACAAGGGACAAAACGGATCCCGAGCACCCCCATATGGCTGCAGTGGCACAGGGCATGACATCAGAGCCAAGGATATCAAACAAAGCACAGAAACATTGAATCTTGAAGATTTCCATCCTAAACTCCCATGGTGCATTGCAGCTCCACAGTTATGGCAATTATCACTACACTATTTTAAACTGTACTTTATATCAGTTTACTCCCCCCCTCCCCACTCCCCTCCACAGAGCGCTGCACAGGTTGCCAGTTTGGGAGAGTTTACCTGATTTTGGACAGTTATGGGGCTGCAGTGCAGGGTGCACCGCCTGCACGTCCTCCCATGTTGCACACAGCTGGATCACATGCACCACCCATGGTAGTAGCTGAGGATAAAAGTTTTGGGTGATCATATGGGCATATTCAGTGTCATATAATGACATTCATATGCAAAATGCAACTTGTGAAAGTTAATAGAATATAGCACATAAAAAGTAAACTGCAAGTATGCTGTCTCAGGAGCAAATAAGTACACTTGCATTAAGCTTGAATAAACTACTTTTTCCTAATGGACATCATTGGCAAAATGCAGTCGCGCAACATGAAACCTTTCTGAAATAAAATGGAGGAACAATGTCTTCTGAAGTTTGAGATATCTTCAAAGGTCCTCAGCAACTTCTACAGCTGCACCATGAAGCACAACCTGACCAGCTGCATCACTCTGTGGTACAACAGCACTAAAACACCTGCAGAGAGAGCGAAAGGATCTCCAGGGGTCGGTTGCACAAAAGTAGGATTCATTCATTCTGGATAAATGGCAGAACCAGGCTCATCCAATCCAGATCAACAGGGTTCAGGATTAATCGATTGCCCCAAAGACCAAGCCAGGATGAGAACACACAGATTCATCAAGCCAGGTGAAACCAATCCAAGATCAGTGTGCGCAGGTGATTCCTCAAACAGACCAATGTGATTGATCACAGAATCATGGACTTAACCAGCGTGGAATCCTTCTGTCGAGTGGAACATTAAGGCCCAATCCCAATTCTCTGCTTAATCCTCACTCCTCAACCTCGATCCTCAATCTCAAATTGAGTGTCTCCTTAAAACAAGTGTTAAGGAATGTAATGTCACTTGGAAATGGGACAACCCTTAAACACAGTTACGTCCTTGGACGACAGGGGGCAGCACTGCGCAAGAGGGTAGAAGAAAGCCGGAAGTGGAACATCGGGAAATAAACAGTAGAAGCAACAATGCCGGTGGAAGCTGCAGTAATCTCCATAGCGTGGGCTTTGGGAATCTTTTTAAGATTGTCCATAGCGAGAAGAAAAGCCGTAAGACGGAGAAGACATTTTCGAAGAATGGCGACGCTGATGGCTCAGATACAGGTGTGTTGAATAAAAAAATCCCCTGCAGTTTGTGTAGACGAACGCAACGTTTACTGGAATGTACTCGTGCATAGTCCCTAATCCTTGATCACAGAATGACCAGTGATGTTGTAGAGGAAATTGTCAAATAATGACAAACTTAATATGAAAGAAATATCCACCTCTATTCTTTTTGGTGTGTGAGTAACGTGTTGGTGGTGGCCTGGAAGGTTAAAATCGAATTGTTCTAAATGCTAATCTGTTGTGCAGGGAAAGACACAGATACAAGTGGAAAATGTGTAATTAAATTGAAACTACTCTGTCAAATTACTCACTCCCACAGGCTTTTTTCAACGTTACAATTTCAAATTGAAGCAGACTAAAAAAATGAATCATCAGTAAATGATAATGTAGCCAGTGAATATGTTGTACAACTAAATAAAAACATTACATTACAAAAAAAAAAAAAACATTTTAACAGATCCACAAATTTCTACAGCAGAGGAGTTGCATATATTTTTACTATCTTCAAAGTATAATTACTGCATATGTATAACGTCTTTCGTCTCATCCTTAGAGTGGCCGTGCTGTGTCTTACTGCCAGCTGAACCAGGATGTGCCTGTACTCCGGCTGTGGTTCAATGTGGAGGCAGAACTACAGCAGGACTTTCGCCTGACCAGAAGAGCCATGCAGGGGCTGCAGAGACTTCTGCAGAGGGAACAGGACCATGGCTGGGGCTCTCAACTTGAGGTCCTGATATATGTGTACTGGCTGGCCCACGGACTCTCTTACCGAGTTGTGTCAAGTGTTTTTTGTGTTCCAAGGTCCACTGTCCACCGCGTAATCCACAGAGTTGCACATCTGATCTGGCGTAACCTGAAGCTGGCTATCAGTTTTCCACGCCTCGAGGATCTCAACACATTTGGAGAAGCATTTGGACAACTTGCAGGAACCCCCGTCCTCAATTGTGTTGTTGGAGCAATTGATGGTTGCCATTTCCGAATCAAACCTCCTGCCCATCACAGAATCGACTACCTTAACTACAAAGGTTTCTTTTCAATCAACATGCAGGCCATTTGTGATGCAAATGGCAGGTTTTTGGACATCTTCGTGGGCTATCCTGGTGCTGTGCATGACACTCGCATATTAAAAAACAGTCCTTTTTACAAAGCACAACTATACCCTCCAGCAGAATACATCCTTCTGGGTGATGGCGGCTATCCATGTTTAGCGACGCCCATCAGCCTCTTAACACCATACAGAGAACCTGTGCGGGACCGGTCAGAGTCCAGATTCAATTATCACCACTCCCGGGCTCGCAGCATCATTGAAAGGGCTTTTGGTGTCCTGAAGACACGATGGAGGTCTACCCTTTTTCGAGCCCTAGAGGTTAGACCAACATTCTCCCCAGTGGTCATTGCTACCTGTGCCTTTTTGCATAATGTGTGTTTGGACAACGGTGACGTGTTGGAGCCAGACACTGACATTGCACAAGACATGTACGACCCTCGACCACCACCTGCCCCACTGGCGAATGAGCAGTCAGGAAGTGCCAAAAGGGACCAGCTGGCTGCATTACTCTCTGGCCTGGAGCAGCAGTGCTAAACTTTGGTCAATGATCAATAACAACAGCCTGTATAACTAGTAATAGTAATGTGCCCTGCAATAGAAATGTTTAACATGTTGCATGTGTGACCTTGTAAATAAATGCTTTCAAATGAATTTTCTTGATTTCTTTCTAATAGCCGTTGTAAATATTATCTGTGAAAGAGACGTAACACAATTACTCCCAAAGTAAAAATTCTTTATTAAAAAAATCACAGCAAAACAAACTAACAGGTAAAACACATACAATAATAAATAAACAGTGCAAATTTTTAACCTGAGAACCTTAAGAGGGGGAAAGAAAGTTACATTTTGTCCACCATTCGTTCAAACAAATCGAGGAAGCGGTCGGTTTTTGCCTCACTCTCCTCACAGCAACATGAGGATGAAGGAAAGCTATTCTGCAGAAGTTGCAACAAAGTAATCGATCACAGAAGAAATTCAACAATAAAGGACCACTATGGTGTTTTTTTAATGCCCGCGGAATATTAACTTTAATTTTCATTCATTTTTCTTTTTGTTTATTTTCTCTTAAGTTCAATGCATTCTGCATATATGGCTGAAACACTTATTTACTGTACACATGTACTTTGTGCTGCTGCCTGATTAAAAACAAACTTGATTTGAGGAGGTGGGTCTACTTTCCATGATACCTGACATCAATTTAGAAACTACTTTTTGGCCAAAGGCCAATTTTAACTAAGACCTGTTTGGAGTTTAACACTAAGCTCTGAGGACCTGATCAAATGTTTGATCACATAAATGTCCTCTAAATTCTAACAGTCTTATGAAAAAAATAGGTTTCTGTATCAGCACAAACCTATTTGAAGATATATTCAACAATTTGCAATTTCTTTTCTCAAAAAATGGCAGATCTACAAGCTCATAGTGCTGCACTTGCTGTGCCATGAGCTTGTAGATCTGTTACTTATGAAAGTGTAATGGTACAAGTGTTTAAAAATGACACAGATCAAGTCCTAACAGGTTAATAGCCTTCAAATTAGCCATTGTATGATGTAAGGTTAAGCTCTTAACCTCACAAATTGTAACCTCAAGGTTACAGTTGATTTTACAGACATGACTGGTAAACAAGAAATACTTTTTACTTTTACTCTAAAAGTACATTTCAGAGCCTGTACTTTTTACTTTTTACTTGAGTAATTTTTTCAATGAGTACTTTTACTTTTACTAAAGTCGTTATTTTTCAAAAGTACTTGTACTTTTACTGAGTACAGAATGTAAGTACTTTTCCCATCTCTGCACGATAATAATAATAATAATAATAATGCATTGGTTTTATATAGCACTTTTCAGGACACTCAAAGACGCTTTACATTGCATTATTCATTCACTCCATACTGGGTGGTGGTAAACTACTGCTGTAGCCACAGCTGCCCTGGGGCAGACTGACGGAAGCGAGGCTGCCAATCTGCGCCATCGACCCCTCCGACCACCACCAACCATTCACTCTCACAACTTTCATACTAGGCAATGACCCCCAACATCAGACAACCGTGACCGTGTTTAACCAAAGATAACAACATTTAACAAAAAACAAACAAAAACCTCAATTTACCTTCTTTATAAACATACAGTATATAAATGAAGAGAAAATAGGCAGTTACAGAATGATTATCCTGGTGCAGTTGTTCACTGGGGTGTAAAACATCAGGTCTTTGGGCCAAAACCTTCTTGCAAGAGGCTCCAAACCGGCCACCAAACCAATCAAATTGTAAAAAAATGCAAAGAAAACCTTCATTTTTGAAAGATATTTCTTTAGAGGCGTGGAGACATCACAACACCAGGAGGAGACATAAATATTTTTCAGCAAAATCAACTTTAACAATATAACAGCCATCCTTAATTGCAAACAACAGTGAAATGCAGAGTTTTACAAAGAAAATGCCAAATGTTTTGTATCTCCATCTTCCTCTAAGCTGAGTTTTGCTGGACGAGATTGTATGAGATTTACAGCTTATGCGCAAAAGAGAATTCAGTGGAAATGCCTGCAAATCACTATTGTAATTTGGCAAAATTGAAAAAAACATTGTTTTTTTTGTTTTGTTTTTTTGTGAAGAAGTGTAATGCAAATGCAGCGACTGAGACCTGGGGTCTATTTCACCAAGCAGGTTTTAAGAAAACTCTGTGTTCAATAACCCAGAAATGAGGGAAACTCTGAGATTTCCATTCCACAAAGTGAGAGAACTCAAACCAGAGACAGAGGAGTAACTCCAGCCTGTTCCACTAGGAGAGGGAACTTAAACTGTCGGTCAGTTATCGCAGTAACACACTCTGTGTGGAAGCAGGTTTTTCTTAGTCAACCCTGAAGTTTCTCTCTGGCTCCGCCCCCTTTCAGCGCGGTTCCATTTCCTCATTCATTCAGTCAGCTGGTGAGTTTTTGTGTAGCTGTCAAAATGTCATGTCCTTTTATCAGCGATCCTGTCGATGAAGGAGCAGCATTACTGCAGCGTGAACTGAATATTCGTCGGGAGATTATTTACAGACCGTGCATAGATGTTTTGGCGTTTCCGGACAGTTTTCTTTTTGAACGGTACCACTTCACGTCTCAATCCATACGCTGCATTTCAAAATCTTATCCGTCCTTACATTTTCAACATAACCAAACGTAGTCGCGCACTCACATCCCAGCAGATATTGTGTGTTGCGCTGTGGTTCTTTGCAAAAGGGAGTTTTTTATATAACACTGGAGATGCAGAGCACTTAGGAGTTTAAATCACCACCATCATTACCACCACAGCAAATAAAAGACATGACACACATTTCATTTTGTCTTCTTTATTTCCTACAAAAAAAAAAGCGTTTAGTTCATGTTCCAATAGTGAACATAATTCACCTGTGACCATGAACCCACCTGCAACTTGTGCTCCAGTATCTCAAACTCCAATTTCGTCTTCTTCATCTGGAGGTCCAGATACTGCTGTTCTTTAAAAGGGACGTTGATCAGCCGGTTTTGCTCATTCGTATTTAATTTCTAGCCCCCTCTAGATGGCCTATACAGGATAACCGGCACTGAAAGCTTCTTAGATCTGTGTCTTTTACTGCGCCGCTTCCTTGCTTTTCCTTCTTCCTCCGAAAACACTCTGTTCAGTTGATTCCATCCGCGTCTCATCTGTGTGTGCATCCCACTCGCTGTGATTGGTCAAACCCATTTTGCTGGTACGGAAGTCGAGATAACTGACAAGCGTTGCCATATCAGCTGTTTGTGAAATGGCACATTCTTCAGAAATCCAGCCTTAACTTTTGAGCATATTGTGCCTCTTCTGTGTAATCACTTCCATTTAATTTCGCGTTGCGTTCAAGGACCTCCTCAGCGGTGTGGTGCATTCAAAGACAGTTGGTGACGACTGCTGGCTCTCCTCTGTGACTCAGACGTGTAAACAGCTGATTGTAAAAATTTATATTTATATTTATTCGTCTACAGTGTTTCCTGCAGGATAAAGTTTAGCTAGGGGGGAACATGTGAATGTGTGTGTGTGTGTGTGTGTGTGTGTGGGGGGGGGAACCAGCGTTGCCAAGGCTTGCCGAGTGGGGGGGGGGGGGGGGGGGGGGGGGGGAAGCAGTGCGCTGCTCACATGGAGTGTCCAAGTGCCCGCCGATGCTGCTCTGCGGTGCACAACTGCTAATTAGCAGTATTAACAATATAAATAAATATTATACTCAAATAATAAATAATAATATTAGATTAGGATTAATTATTTAAAGGTGCATTATACAGTTTGCTCGTTTAATGGGAAACACGACCCTTGCAGGCCCTGGGCGTAACTGCAGTACTGTACGTGCACAGAAGAGGGGAACTCCTTCCTCGCTCTTTTAGCAGCGCTCGAGTAAAATGTAAGTTTCTTTTGCCTGGTGGGGTCTGTGCTGGAGCTGTGGCAGTGCTAGAAGCCGGTCTTTTCTTACTTTCTGGAAGCTCCATCCTCAGTACTGCTCAGTTGTTGCTGCTAAGCGTCTGGCGGAGTAATGGCGGACAAAACGAAACTTAAGGATGTCAGGCCAGTGGGAGCGCGCATTACGTCAAGCTCAGAGCGATTCGTACCCGAATCACTCATATTGCTGTGCCTTCAGTGCCCTGCACAGGAAAATAGGAGTGAATGCGATCTTGCAGAAATAGCTCTTCCTGCCTATCAGGCAAAGGTGAAAACGTGTGTGGCTGTGAATAATTGATAATTTAATATTTAAAACTGCGCTGTACCCCTTTAACATAACATGATATAGATTTGTGGAATAAAACAACTGCACAGTCCATCAGCCACATAGTATTTATGCTACTTTACAATGTTAAGCATGCTTAAAATATGGTATCTCAATGAGATTATGCCGAGGTCTTTTGAACAATGTTTTTATATTCCATCTTTAGCTACTGCCATGTGCGCTTCTTCCCCGCAGGATTACCACTAAATGAAATACCTTAATTGTGACCATTCAATTTCCCTGTAATAATATTTAATATTCAATAATATTCTGCTAAACTTACGCATTGACACGGGCAGCAATTTTCTCTCTTTCAATCTCCCTCTCTTTCGCTCCTGCAGTGGTGTTGCATTTTTTTCTAAAAATCTTTTCCAGCTCATCATATGTTGCTACCCGCTTCTCTGTTGCCATGGTGACTTGTCGAATCGGCGCTTCATTGATGCTGGCTTTTTATAGTTGTCGTGCACGTGCTTAACTCCAGGTGAAACGACTTGAAGTTGAGTAATCCAACTCAAATCAGCTGTTGTGTAACCAAAAACCCAGCATTTTCCATTTCTGAGTAGATCAACACAGAGTTCAGGATTTCAATCAGAGTTTTTCAACCTGCTTGGTGAAATGGACCTCTGAGCTATCAGTGATGCTACCACCAAAATTTGCAAAAAGCTTTAGCCTGAAAGCCATTGCTGTCAGGGCGAGTTGGTAAAAACACTCACAATGCAACAGCTGTGGGAGGTTTCTTCTTTTTTTTTCATTTCTCTGGATTTTGCACGAGAAGGTTTCATTGAAGTTGGCTCTATATTGCGACTATAGTCGTGTTCTGTAGTAATTTTTTAGTTATGGGAAAATATCAACGTTTCATCATTTACTCTGTGTCACAGCAGAGAAAAACTTTAAAGTTTGAATTTACAGGTTATTTTGGCACAATTTAAGCGATCTGGCCCGCTCCACATGAAATTAGACTAAATGTGATCCCTGAACTGAAAGGTGTGTGACAGCTCTTTGCTCATGCCAAGTGTCTCATGACAGCAGGAAGGCGGACATTAAAGGAATCTTATCTTTTGCTGTGTCGACATTCTGGACTTTCATAACAATAATAAAGATCGAGGTTTTATGTATGACAGGTGCAACAAAGCAGGGGGAAAGATCAACAGCCACCTATTATATCATAAGAAATTCATCCCAAAGGCCACTTTATCTCACCAAGGCTAAATCAGCAATAACATTTCATGATATGTAATAGTTTAGATTAGAAATCAAGAAGTATTTCTTTGAAGGTGATTTGTGTCAACATTGATTTTTTTTTAAGTAAATTCGACTGCATCTGCAACTGTAGCATGTTGGTTTGATTTTTTTTTTTTTTAATAACATCTCCAGAATCATGGTCACAGTTTGCCATATGGGGCAGATAAGTGGCTTTCACCTGTCTTGAACTGCGTCACTTCCTTCTCTCATACATAAACCTCCTCCATGGTTTTGTGATGAAAAATCTTTTTGATTTGAACATGGAACAGTAGCCATGTGATGATATTTCATTATGTTTTAATGATTTCTTGCCAATGTATAATTTATGAGTCATTGCTCTGCACTGCTGTTTTAGTTTCCTTCTACCTCAAGTTCACGTATTGTTTAGCCGTTAAAGGTCAAATTCCACTGTCTACTTGTTAAAAAGTTTGTTTTTTGTATTATATTAGATGCTTTTATCTGGATTCATATATTTTCAAATATATCATCACAGTTTGGATTGCAACAAAAGTAAATATATGAAAAAAAAAACAAACAAAAAAAAAACAGAAAGGGATTGGAATCCATCTTTTGACTAATCCAGTGTCTTCATTCTCTTCAGCAGTCTTAACCAGCAAATGACAGCGTCATTCATAGTTGTTGACTACTACAACATCTTGCCAGTCTGTTTGACTTAAGGCTTAAAGCGACACTGAGGAACTTTTCAACCTTAATAAAACATTTTAATATCTTTTGTGATGATACATCGACTTACAACTAGTTGAATGACCCCTCTGTCTCGGCCTGAGGGCGTCAGTATTGCTTTCACTGGGAATAAGCAGCTGTGAGGAGGGTGGTAGGAACCCTGCACACTAAAAAAACCCCAAATGTGCAGACTGCTTTACGGCATGCGTCACATCATGATATAACATTGTTTAGTCACCATTAGATTCATGACCTCGTCACTATCCATCCTTCACACAGCCACTGGAAACAAATGAAAGCGATTTCAGTCCGACAGCATGCCCACCGGGAGCAGCATTTTATGACACCACGCGCTAGTCCTCATGGGAACTGTAGTATTCCTTCAGGCAAAACACTACCGCTTTTGTCCACTGTCGCCGCCAAAATCAACACAAACTGAAAGTTCCTTAGTATTGCTTTAAAGTGACACTAAGGAACTTTTCAACCTTAATAAAACTTTTTAATATCTTTTGTGATGATACATCCACTTACAACTAGTTGAATGACCCCTCTGTCACGGGCTGAGGGCGTCAGTATTGGTTTCATTTGCACTAAGCAGCTGTGAGGAGGGTGGTAGGAACCCTGCACACTAAAAAACTCCAAATGTGCGGACTGCTTTACGGCATGCGTCACATCATGATATAACATTGTTTAGCCATCATTAGATTCATTACCTCGTCGCTATCCGTCCTTCACACAGCCACTGGAAACAAATGAAGGCGAGTTCAGTCCAACAGCATGCCACCGGGAGCAGCATTTTACGACGTCACGTGCTAGTGTTCATGGGAACTGTAGTATTCCGTCAGGCAAAACACTACCGCTTTTGTCCACTGGCGCCGCCAAAATCAACGAAAACTGAAAGTTCCTTAGTGTTGCTTTAAATTAGACGTAAACACTGAGCTTTTTAATTCTTAAAAGTAATCATTCTTAATTCATTTTATGTGCAAGATAAATCATTTTTGTGTCTGTGCAACAATCGTACATGAAAATTTCCCATTTTTTTTATTGAATGCCTTTAAACCTTTTACTTTATGAAGAATTTAAAAGGCATCAGATGGACTTGGCCACAATGTGGGAGGAACCAGCAGCAGAAAAAGGTGCTACAAGACTGGCGGAATAACCAGGTTCTTAAAAGTCTGGCAGCCGCACTTGAGAGCAAGAGGAATAGCACTAACTCCGCACCGCTTACAACAACCAATCCCATCAAAGCACAATTATTCAACCGAGATGGAAAGAAAAAGCCCAACTATCCCCCTACTAAACCATAAACTGGACAGCTTGCTGGGGCCCAAGACTGCACGATGCTGGTCGATATATAGCAACAACTGATCTTTCCTCCTGAAATTGTAGCAACCACCCGTAGGCCAGACTTGGTGCTCTGGTCCCCTTCACTCTGAGGTCTGTTTACATCACAGAGCTCACAGGTGCATGAACAATCCAGCTCAGGGACTACAGCGGGGTGATCTCTCTCCGGGACCCTGGTGGAGTGACGAGATCAGGATCTGGCGAGCTGATGTACCGTTGCGGTGTCTGGCAGCGGAGAGGAACCCACGGAGTCCATGGATGGAGCCATGGACATGCCAGAGGACGTGAGTTGCTGGGTGTTGACAAAACCGGCAGCAGCTCATCTCACGCTTCACTGATGGGGATCTCGGCCCCGCTTGACCCCTCTTTGTCCGATGAGATAGCTGGTTCTGTGATGAGAAAGTTTCTCGATTCTGTTCATCTGTTAAAACTGTGGTAGATTCAAGAGATCCTTTATTCCCCCATAGACAATAAGATAGTCATTCTCTTTATGTTGTGTACATAATTAGAACCATATTTTATTTAATTCGTTTAGCAGTAGTATTTTTTGTACATTTTGACCACATGGTGCTGCAGTGGTTCCTGGTTTCACCTCGCACAATAAAGGTCATATGTCAAGGACAGGGTAAGGGTGAAGGGTCAAACCAGGGGAGTTTGCTAATGCAGTCCCCCACCAGCAGACACTATGCAGTCGATATTTCCACATTTGGGGAATTTTCAGGGATCAGCACTGAGTCTAGCTCTGGGTGAACCACCTGCCAGGTAAGTAAGTTCAAGCAAATGCTGGTCTTCTATTCTCTCACTGATAGCTCAGTGATAAGATGAACTTTGCTTCCATAAACACCCTTCATTTATACAGTCTGATGGGAAACAGAGGTCCTTTGACATTATATAACCTGAAAGAAACTGAAATCATTAACAGTCTTTTTACACACCAGGTATTTATTGTACAGTTGTACTGAGCATTGGCTTCACATGTAACCAGACAGCAACAGCTTCACATTATTGGACCTCAGATTTAAGTCCGAAATACAATTTCTGGTTTTTATTTGGCAACTTTATTCAGTGTGAGTTGACCAGAGGTAAGACTGTTTAATACCTTTACATTTTATTGAAATGTGATGAATGTTGTGAAGACTGATAAAGATAAGCTTTTGTTTGTGCAAATTTTTCAAAAAGATTGACCTTCATTCTAAATGTTAAAATGTAAGCATTATGTTTCAGTGGTTCATCCTAAGACGATAAACAAATGAATTCAAATTGTTGAAAGGTTTGTCATTAATGTGTTGACTAATTATTTCACTTATGTTTTTCATGAAAATAAATATTTCCTCTGCCAAGAGTATGTTCAAAGCTCCTCGTAAGTTCATTTCAATTTTTCACATGATGTTCCAAATTCGCATTAGTGTGTAACACTAGTGCTCATTACACAATATTAGAAGAAAATGTGATTGATGCAGATGTGCTTGTCTTGACAGTTTTTGAGGAACCATGGAGACAGGTTCCATGGGGGTGAGTATTCATGGTGGAGTGTAACTTCTGTCATACTTCAACAACAATAAGAATTGGTAGGTTTTGAAGAGGCTTATACTTCATCCTATTCAATCTCCTTTTTAAACAGAAATGAAACGGAAGACTATAAGTATGTGAGGTACTACAAACCTCAATCAGAAGCCAATCATCTCAGGATTCTGCTGCATGGACCACCAGGCTCTGGAAAGTCCAGCTTCCTCAACTCTGTTGACAGCACTCTGCGAGGAAGAATTGCAGCTCGAGCTTTGGCAGACACCAGCTATGATGAGAGCTTCACTAAGGAAGTATGAAGAACCTGTCATAACTTGAATCCTGTCTAACACTCATATAAAGACACTGAGCAAAACATATTTCAAGATTTTCTCCAGTGTTCAACTCAAAGTCAGGACAGCTACTTTTTTACAGCAAAAAATTAACAGAGTGTGAAATGGAGAAACTGAACATTTGAAAGCACATCTTCAGCACACGCGAACAGTTTGATCACTTTTCTTTTTTTTAACTTGCAGTACAGAAGTTATAAAATCCCAACAGAAAGGCCTGGGACCTTTTATCCTTTTATCTTCAGTGACACCATGGGTATTGAGAAGGGCACTGGAAGAGGAATGGATGTGAAAAATATGAAATTAATCATGGAAGGACATGTCAATGAAGGATGCAAGGTATGACATTGATTTTGTTTATCTTCCCTCTGACTTTGTTTTGCAGTGCACGCAGCTCTGTAAACATAAAATTATTCTTCCAGAAAAGCTTAAATATATCACTATGGACACCTCTGAAGTTTCAGAACATAACGTGGAATACGTCATGAACAAATACAAATCAAATAGAACAACGCTTTTCGAAAGAGAACTTATTTTTGACGCAAAAAGGGCTAACGGCAGACAACTATGTAATAAACAATGGAGGGAGGAATAGACAATCTTAAAACATGCTGACACAGTGTGTTGTAAATCAGTATGGAAACACATTATGGTGCACTCGTGGGAAATCACAAATGAAAATCACCTGTGATGAATTACCTTTACATGTACCATGGATCAGCCAGTAAATGATGAAATGCTTTGGTTTAAAAGCTAATGTTAACTGTTCCTTTGTCACTATGCTGAAGACAAAGGAGCTGAACCTCATTGGACAAAAGAGTAGAAAAATTCACAACAGAAAGATTAGGGTTAAGATTGGGTGCAATGGTGAAAGAAAAAGCACCATATCAACATACCTGATGGAATAGTCTGGGGTCATGGATTCAGTAAGTATTGTACGCTGCCTAATAAACCAAACAAGGTTTTATGGACTTGGGCCAAGGAAGACTCCATTGTTGAGGAATTGGCAAAAAGTAATGACTGATCTTTGCACGAGCACCTGGACAAACTGCAACAATTAACTGCCCAAGTGGAAGCTGAAATGCCAGCTTCATCATTGTCCAGTACACTTTCTGGTTAGTCTTACAACAGAAGGAGAAATGACTACTCACTATCGACAAGGTCTCTTGATAACAGTCTTGAACTGACCGTGTCAGGGTGATGGTTGATGGTTGAACATGATGATCTTCCAGCCTGTCAGCTGCTTCTCTAAGACAGTGACTTCTGCGTCACGGAGTCCTCACAGTCCGATCTGCTGGAAGTGTCCCATGAGTGCATTCTCAAATTGCGTGGTGTGTCGCTCCTCTCAGTCCACAGGTGATATCGCTTTAGTTTAGCTGTGAGCTCATGAATCCTGCAATCAGATAGTGAATAAAGATAGACTGATGTTTTTTTTTCAGGACCAATACAGATGCCAACATTTGGTTGTCAAGGAGGCCAATAACCGATATTTACAGCTGATATTCATTTGCAGTAAAATTGAGAAAGAAAAAAAAGTCATAATTTTGAATAGTACAAAGTGTCTCGGGCCTCGCTGTTAGCCCTGCCGGCTCTGAATGTCACCAATCAGATGGTGCTGTGGGCGGGACAATGCTGGAGGCAGAGTAGCTACCGCAGGCAAAGTGACGAGGCTGCGTCTGAGCCAAAATAATCCTGTTTCATATTGATCTCTTATCGGTCGTCGGATTAAACAAAAAGGTCGATGCTGATGTGGGTCAAAGTGCCGAATATTGTCTCTGATAATTGGTTAAGCCAATGATCAGTCAGTCACAAGTGTTGACTACCCTGCCCAAAGCCATGTGATTGACTGCTTAGTCCATCGAGTAAAAGAAAACGCAAGGGAAAAAGGGAAAAAAAATTACAAAAGGAAAGAGAAATGACAATACTGAAAAAGAATGAACAAAGAGAAAAGTAAAGACAAAATTGACCATGGTATTTTCACATTCACTGATTTATTTTTTTTTATTCCTCTTCATATTTACATTTATTTCCTGATTTTTAAACAGAAATATATTTTGCAATGGGACTCCTGTGACTCAGTACATTACAAAAGATTGTGAAAACAGTAATGATAGAGGGGAGTTGGTATTGATGCATATATTTTTTTTTTTCTTTGAAAATACACTATGGAAGTTAGGAAAAACTATTTTCTTACATTGGGTGTCGAATTAAAATACTCTGATGAAATGGTATTGGTACATCTCCAAATATTTCTGAAGACATAGTAGGTTATTCAAAAAATTAAGAGGTGCCAATAATGCTGAATAGCACGGTGTGGAATTATAAAAACAGCACAATTTTATGACACACGTTATTGTGATTTTGAAAGTGTTGACTTTTTTTTTCAGCTCAATGCCGGCAGTACCCCAACAGGATCTGACTACAATCAAAATCCGACTGTAAATGACACAGTACATATTCTGGTTTGTGTTGTTGATGCTAACAAAGTGGAAATGATGGATGATGAAGTTGTTCACAAGATGAAGGAGGTCAGAGAAGATGCCCGGGCCTTAAGTAAGTCTCTGCAACTGTTTTAGAAATGTCGTTTGATTTTTGATGTCAATATCGCCTTTATTTATATAGCACATTTAAAAAATGCCTCTGGTCAGCCAGTGCTTTACAGTACAATAACACAATAACAAAGTAAAACAGTAAAATAGTGAAAATGATAAATCACAAGATCCAGTAGAGGTGACTCTGCTCAGCTAAAGGCCAGGGTGATAAAGTAGATCTGAAAGGAATACTCCGAAGATTTTGGACCCACGCCCTTTCCTTATCATTGACAAAGTGAGATAAGCTCATAAATATCTTTTGTGCGTCCAGTGGCTGGATCCCAGCTGTTAGCATCGTAGTTAGCTTAGCTCAACTGCTGGAGGTGAAGAGGAAACAGAGCCGGACTGACGAAAGTGGACAAAATACTCCTTCCAGTGGTCCAGGGGGCGGCGTATTAGCACGTGAAGTAAATCCAAATGGTTATAAAACATTTAAAAAGACGTGTTTTCTTTTCAATCCGTTAAAATAACATTTTGATACACACAGATCTGCACAAGCATCGTGCTCCGCGGAAGGATATACCGGCGCACAGTGGCTGAGTCTATGGCTTCTACTGCTGTGCTGTGTTGGCCCATTTCAAAAATTCTTGGAGCTCATTTGGAACAGCTTTCTCTAAAACCTTGAAAATAAAAGCAAGTTTAGAAAGGCGCTGAGGATCTAAGAGGAGAGATCTTATTTACAAAGAACCACAACAAAATAAAAATAAAAAGCTTCACGCAGAAAAGAACAGATTTTAACAAAGGCTATAGATGTATCTGAAGCCTGGCAAAATCAATACGACTGCACAGGCAGGCCCGCTGACAGCTTTGCCTGGGCCTGGGACAACTTACTGTTACTTTGGGGGGGGGGGTGATCGGAGCGGAGGGTTGCGGAGCGTTGTGGCGTGTGGCAGCGTGCAGCTTGACCCCCCCCAGGACACAGAAATATATTTTGGGCTGTCTGGTGGTGTTTGAATAAACTCTATATAAACTGCATTTCAGTTCATATCATTCTATCTATCTATCTATCTATCTATCTATCTATCTATCTATCTATCTCCATCCATCCATCCATCCATCTTCATCCCAAATGTTAAATCTATGTCTGTCAACACCAGACCTCCAGTATCAGTTTGAGGATGTCTCACTGCTCAGTAAAGTGCTTGTCTCTCACACACCCTGTCCACCATTTAGAAATTAGGGAGATTGACCCCTGTGGGGTGAGGCCTATCAGGTATTTAATGGTGTGTTTCTCCTTGAAGTGGTAGTAAGTCTGTGCTTCTCAAAGTAATCAAGAACAACTGAAACCCAACTACCAAATGTGTCTCAAACTGATGTGGCATTGTGTGCTGCAAACAGTGTCCATCAGGCCAGTGAGCCAAAGGTGCCAGATGGAGATACAGAGCAAACATAGTCTCTCTACACATTTCATACACTGCTGTGACTGACCTGGAAAAGGTATGCAAGGTGCTGTTGGAGCAAGTTGTGCATCTCAGCATGCATGGACTTCTTTTGATTGGTAAATCAAGCCAAGATCAGCACTGATCAACAGGGATTATATGATACTGTAACTATGTCACATACTGCAACACAAAAAGAAGTCATTTTTTGACCATTAGAGATGCAGTCACTATTTGGAATTTGAAACATTGGCATAAACTTAAGAAATCTGACTTTAGGTTTCATTCTTTCTTTCCAGGGATCCCCCAAGTAGCTGTCCTCACTAAAATTGATGAAGCCTGTTCAAAGGTCAGAAGAAAAATCCAGAATGTCTACAAGAGCAAGGCCCTGAAAAAGAAGGTAAGCTGTATTTTTTTGAAGAGTTCATTGATATTTAATACTGAGAAGTACATCTGGAGCGTGAGATTGACAGGCGGATTGGTGCAGCACCTGCAGTGATGCGGTCGTCGTATCGGTCCTTTGTGGTAAAGAAAAAGCTGAGCCGAGAGGCGAAGCTCTCAATTTACCGGTCAATCTATGTCCCCACCCTCACCTATGGTCATGAGCTTTGAGTCATGACCAAAAGGACAAGATCCTAACCTCCCTGGGGAGGTGTTCTGGGCATGTCCCACTGGGAGGAGACCCCAGGGAGGACGTAGGACACGCTGGAGAGACTATGTCTCTCGGCTGGCCTGGGGACGCCTTGGGATCCTCCCAGAGGAGCTGGAGGAAGAGTCTAGGGACAAGGAAGTCTGGGCATCGCTGCTTCGACTGCTGCCCCTGCCACCCGGTCCCAGATAAACGATAGAAAATGGATGGATGGATGGATAGAGCAGTACATCTCAGAATAAAAACAAAAAGTTTATGTTCAATGTTTTTTTGTTGAAACTTAGATGGAGCATGTGAGTGCAAATCTGGGGATTCCACTGAACTGCATCTTCCTGGTACAGAACTACAGCAAAGAAATCAAAACAGATGAGAACATTGATGCACTGCTTATGAACACAATGAGAAAGATCATTGACTACGGAGAGGACTATCTGAATGACATCGCAACTACAATGAAAACCAGCAATTCTGTGCCTCATCCTCGAAAATGTGATTGAAAACAGTATTAAGAAGAAACATTCTGTATCTGACATCAGGACACATGCATGTTTTAAATGTCAGTTATTGAGCACGATGTTAATGGAAAAGAGTCCATATGATGTGCATGACAACTTCAAAACTCACACAAAAACATGAAGAATCACTGCTCTCTTTATTACTTTGATGACTTTGTCTTTCTTTCTTTTTTTTTTTTTTTGTATGAATTTAATTTTGTATTATATATGCACCCAGTTCTGAAGATAAGGATCAAATGATGTACATCTCAGATTAGCTACCGTTTTTCATATTTGATGAATTGATGAAAATGGAGTTGTTTGTGAGTTGGACTAAAATGGTTTCTGTATAAGATAACATATAAGCAGTGATGGGCAGTAGCGAGCTACAAGTAGCGGCGCTAGTAGCTTTAGTTACATTTTTCAGTAGCGAGGCGGTAGCGCCGCTCCATTTGAGTCAAGTAGCTCTTTCTGTAACAAAGCTATTTTTAGAGCCAGTAGCGACGGAAGCTACACGTTACTGTCGTGTCGAGTGTCCAGAAGAAGTCGGCTGTTTTGTGTGTGGGGGAAAAAAAAAAATCTACGGTGATTGGTTGGTTTGCATATGACGACTCACAGTTGTGTAAGGTTCCCCAATCAGAGGCAAGATAAGGCGGGTCATGCCACTCCAACCAGGAAGCAGAGTCCTACACCCATACTACCAAACGCACATGTGAAATGACGACGAGTGAAGACAAAACAAGCAAAAGGGGCGGAAGAACAACCGGATAATGGCAGAAGCAGAAAGCACTTGTCCCTCTGCTGACAGGAGGCTTGTTGAATTGTTTGCAGTTTGTTTTTTAAAAAGTACGCCGGCCCGAAACATCTCCAGATGCATTTACCTAACGTGGAGACGCAGTTCGCAGATTCCACGGACACACTATGTACCGTTAGAAAGCTTAAATTCTCATGAATCTGTTGGTATAAACCACTATCAGATGTGATTACCACAGCGGGTAATATAAACACATTTATCCAACAAACAGCAAATAAAGTAAACAGCGCAACTCACCTTTGGCAGCTCATAACTCATCGCAGATGAAAATAATCCAGCGAAACTGCCACAGTCCAAACGTATGCATCCAGACAAAGCTAGAAAGCATAGCCTTTTGTCCAAAACATGTCTTGAAATAATAATAATAATCCAGAATTAGACGTGCCACCACGCGCCACCACGCGCCACCACGCGCGCACGCGGCGCGTCTCTCCGCGTGCGCGTCCTATAATAATCCATACTTTTATCAAAAAGTCGCTCTGACCTATCCAATATGGCGACTGAACGATTTCCATTGCTTATTCGTCACATTTCAACCAATCACTGCCTCCGAGGACTAACCAGCCAACCGCTGCCGAGACTGATAGACCCTCGTCATCTCTCATCATTGCGCTTCGTCGATGAATTCTGAGCCAATAACGTTGGAGGAAATGTTTGACTGACAGGGCTGGTAGCCAATGAGCTTGCTGAATGGCTGGATGGCCCGACAGCGCTGTTTTGGGTCTGCTGAGGGCTAAAAACTGGGGCCTGTCTGTGTTCCTCTCAATCTGAGTGCCTTATCCCACACTGAAGCCTCTCTGAAGTGATTTTTTGAGTACTTTATGAGATTTTGGAATGAAAATAATGTAAAAACGGGCTAAAAACCAACATATACCATTGTACAGAGGGCATGCAGAGGGTATACAGAGGCTGTCCAAAATTGACCCCGCCGGGGCATAGCAGTACAAATACATGTGTGAAACACTCATTTCTTGTATTACTGCTCTGACATTTTGACCTGAACTATGTAAGACCCCAGGCTTTAGCAAAATTGTGTTTTCAAGCTCTCACAGTCCTGCCACACTTATTTCCAGGTGTTTTATGAGGGAAAAATTCAGGCGAGAATGAAATTCATCCTAATTCAGTGTGCTGCAACATAAATAAATCTGTGGCAGTAGCACCTAGAGTAATTCTGACTGCACTGGTTGTCAGCTTTCAAATGAGACCCCAACCATGCATGTACTCCAAACAGTTCAAGAACAGCATTCAATTTACTTTCTGTACATCTTCAGTAGAAATTTTGGGCGGAAATTGCCTGTACTTTATAAGGTTAATTAACGGTTGTAAAAAAAAATAAATAAAAAAAAATAGTGGGACTGTAGCTAGCTACTTCTGCACTGTAGCTTGTAGCTTAACTTGCTACATGTCTCTGGGTTAGCTTTTGCTGTAGTGAAGCTATATTTTATTAAGATTAACTTGTAGCTCAACTAGCTACATTTTCTAAGTAGCTTGCCCATCACTGCATATAAGGAGACACGATGGTCTGTATGTGTGTTTTTTTGTGTGTGTGTGTGTGTGCCTTGTGTGAAGAGAAAAAAAGGGAGGGGCTTCATTGTGTACAGCCATATGTGCATACCGTAAATCCTCTAATAATGACCTGTATTCCATTAAAAGCCCGTCTCCTTTAATGGTGCGTCTTTGAAGAAAGCTCATAAAAGCCACCTCCAAATACAAGCCCGTTTTTTTTTCTTTTTCTTTGTGAAGCGCTACAGCCAATGACGTATAGAATGACTAGACCGCTCACTGCCCCCTGAGAGACGGCAAATCGCAGCTGACTTCCGGTAGGGGCAAAAAGCGGATTCAGAGTGGGACGCCAGCACGGTATGTGACTTTGTGTTTCATGATTTACCAAGGTACAGTAAACTTCTGTGTTGGAATCAAGTCACAATGCTTGAAATACCTTGAGAACAGCAGCCAGGAGACCCCAGACCAGCGCTGGCTGGGTTTTTCTGCAGCTGAGCAGATTCTCCTCAGGAGAGCACCTGACCTGGTGATGGGGGACAAGGCTTTTTTGTCATCAGAAAATAAGTGTAAATGAAGTAGAAATCTGTTTGAGGTGAACAGCACGGCATGATCATATCTGACACTGAAAAGTGCATACGTTACTGCGTAGCACTTACCATATCTTTTATCTTATATCTGTTATTTATTTCATTATATCTGTCTTAGATCTTTATGTAAATTATATTTAATTTATATCTGTCGGTTGATATACATTACTTAATTATATATGTCCTAATTTGTATTTACATTATATTTAATTTATATTTAATACTTAGTTGTGTCGGTCAGTATATTCCTGTTTAATTATATCTATCCTAATTTTACATGCAAATTGCATGTAACTTTTTCTTGTATAGTTGGCTTTGTATTTTTCTATTTTCTTTCCGCGTTGCTTTTGCTGCTGCAACCCTGCAGTTTCCCCATGCAGGACAAATAAAGGACTTTCAATTCAGTTCAATATGTCAGTGTGCACTTCTGTCATGTCCTGTGAATAAACTTTTCTATTTTTTGTGGCAATTACTGTGTTTTATGCTTTCATTTTTTCCATTTCTTGTCTTCCTTTGGCTGTTTCACTCAGTCAGTTTTAATTATTCTAGAAATGAGTGTCCATTGTATTCGATTAACCTCTTATGATTAAATTGACTTCATTTTTCATTACACTACTTACTTTATTTTTTACATTTCACTCTGGAAAACCTCTGTGTATGTTAATGTATAACATAAATAATGTGTTTGTTCTGACTGCAAGAATTGCTCCTCCAGAAACTTTTTATGGCCATTTTTGTGGGAGGAAAAAAGCAACCAGTCCAAGTTCTGTGGGTCTGAGCAGCTGTGAAAGTCCAACTGAATCATTTGAATTGGAGAAAAATTGTTTAACACACTAACTTCCTTATTTAGCATTGATTCAAATATTTTTTTAGAGCCCAAACACTGATGCTACAGAAAGAATGAAACATTTGTTATTGGCACAGTCACTGCGTCAGCATGCAGCAGTCATTACTGTGTGCTGGCCTCTGTCTGCTGCAGCCTCATGGAGGCAGAACGTGTGAAGAGGCTCTATGTTTATCATGTCAAGATATTTTTGATTCATTATTCGGTAAATAGTCTAAACATGTAATCTGATTCCATGTGTAACTTAAACTGAGATGCACAACTTTTTATTGTTACTTTATTTTAAATATTTACATCATTGTTTCAATATTTTATATATTATGCATGTCGCTAAGTTATTAACAGAGCGAAAATGATAACTGCAAAATGGGTTAAAAAAATCAACTAACCTTTAATTTAATCCTTACATTTGTTCCTTGAATGTATTTTTTTGATTTACTGACTGTGGAAACTCGTGGCTGCGTTACGCTTGGTTTCAATGTCGTATTTAAATGAAATACTAAATACGAAATACAGCTGTATTTCTAAATAGAGGCTCTGTGTTTGTTAGCATATCAGTGTGATTGCTATAGAAACATGCTTTGTTTTTTCTTGTCTGTGAGGGCTAAACAGCGCTGTGATTGCCATGACAGCGAGCCTAGGACAGAGATTTACTGTCTGCTAACAGTAAAAGCCACAATATAGCACATATTGTCCCATCAGTGATGACAAGCAAGCCTTGAAGTCTGTGTATTTACACTGGATTACACAGCGCCCCACAGCTTCTTGCCCCTACTCGAAGTCAGCGCCAATTTGCCATGGCGCCGCTGCTGTCCACCGAGCAGTGAGCGGTTTAGTAATTCTATACGTCATTGGCTACAGCGCTGTACTGACAGTAGTTTGTGCTACAGCGCCAGTCCTCCTGGTGGCGACTGTGTGTATTACACGCGTCCAGTAAAAATGGTGGACAGACAGAAAACATGAAACTCGATGTTGAGATTAATTTTTTTTTCACATCGATTAAAAAAATAAAATTGAATTATTCAAATTAATTTGATATATTCCCCAGCTCTAAACTGCACTACTGTTTATTATTGTTTTAGTACTTGTTTTCAATAAATGAGCTCAGTACATTTTACTGGGTTCAAACTGACACAAAAGATCTTTCTGCTCTTTTTGAAAATTTTAAAATATAATCCTCTCTCTCTTATACATGCCTCCTCCCATTAAAAGCCTGGTGCCAGCTACACACTAAAAAATGTTACTTTGTTAACCCAATCACTGGGTTATGAAATCGGTAACCCAATTTGGGCTATTATGATGCGTTTGGAGTTCTTTATTGCAACTCATGTGTTGGGTTTGAGTCCATCAGACCCAACATAGATTTTTAAACTCAGCACATGGGTTGTTTTGACCACTGTTGGGTTGTCAACGGGTCCAAAGAAATTCAAAATAAATACTTTAAACATTGTTTGCAAGTGTCTCATTGCATATTATATTATTTACACGACCAAGTATAGATTGAATTTTAAAAAAAATTGAAAATTAGCTGTTCACAGGACATGTATATTATACAAATTTCTCTAAGATTCAACATGGCTGCACGGTGACGCAGTGATTAGTGCTCTTGCCTCACAGCAAGAAGGTTCTGGGTTCAAGCACCGGGCCAGGGCCTTTCTGTGTGCAGTTTGCATGTTCTCCATATTTGTGTGTGTTTCCTCCCCCAGACCAAAAACATGCATGTCAGGTTAATTGGTCACCCTAAATTGCCCCTTGTTGTGAGTGGTTGTTTGCCTATATGTGTCAGACTGATGACCTGTCTGAGGTGTACCCCATCCTTGACTGCAGCAGCTGGAATTGGCACCTGCAACATGCAACCCTGAAAAGAGGAAGCGGCATAGAAAATGGATGGATGAATCAACACTTTTTGGAAGATTGTGTAGTTGAATTAACACAGAATTATAGTTAATTTTACCCAGAATTTGGGCACATTCAATATGGTAAAATTGACCCAGGGCTGAAATTAATTTGATGCATCATTTGGGTTAAAAATGGGCACAATATTCAACCCAATCATATGGTAGAATCGACCCAGGGCTGAAATTTATTTCACCCAATGATTGGAATAAATCTCTGAACCCATCTGTTGGGTTAAAAAGACCAACCCATTTTGTTGGGTAAAAATGACTACTGTTGGGCTGGTCCAATATTGATTAACTTTTGGGTTAAAAAATAAACCAATTTGGGTTGTTTTTTACCATTCATTTTTTAGGGTGTACACTTGAGACAAATAAAAGCCCCGGCTACTATAAGAGGATTTACGGTATGTGAAAGAAGAAAAAACCTGAATTACTGACAGAGGGAATGTGTTTGAGTGTATATCTTTGGACATTCAGGAGCATTTGAAGTTTATCTCATGACTTTCCACGTTGTGCAATGTTTTCTGTTAAAGTTATTTGGTGGAGTGCTTGAACAGCGAGTGGCTGGTTTTCTGTTGGAGAGTTTCTTGGTAAAATAAACGCCGGATTTGGACTCACTTTTCATTTTTCTGATCTCTTTGTTAATCACCCTGCTGTTAGGTGCTTATCTGCCCATGACTCACTTTGGAAAAGACAGGTGAGTTGTTACAGATTGACCGATCTGAAAAGATGCATAAGTGGAGAAGCTGTTGGTGTGTTGGAGGTAACTTTCTATCGTGAGGATTGATTGATTGATTGATTGATTGATTGATTGATTGATTGATTGACTGATTTTTTTTTATCTGTCTATCTATCTATTTATGAGGGACAACGCATATTGATCAACACTTCATTTGCAGTATTGTAAATGTGCCAGAGTTAGCCATGGACTAACTTACATCTGTATGATGAGGAAGCTGTACTCAAGCTTGGGAATCCTTGAAGGTGCATTAAGGAGTTTTTCAACTTTAAAAATACTTATTTTCCACCATAAATATGTTACACATATTCAATGATGTGTACAATGTGCCCTGATATATTCATTCTAAGTACCGCTAACAGCGTTAAATTGTCACTTGAAAGTTGCAGTGCCAGGCGGCACCAGAATTTTTTTACTGAGAATTTGAGGGAATGTGACGTAATGCGCGCTCCCCCTGGCCTGATATCCTTAGGTTTCGTTTTGTCCGCCATTACTCCACCAGATGCTTAATGAGCAGCAACTGTTGCGCTGATCTGCGCGGCAGCGTGTGGGGGCGGAACTGTTGCTCGCCAGCGCGTGCCACCCGGGCCCATTTAGAGGGCGGACTCATTCATTCTCAAGATGAAGCTTTTTCACCTGTCAGGAGTGATCGGGGGGCGAGCTGTGTGCTGCGCTCGCTCCTGATACACTCCACGAGCTGCGAAGTACCAGCAGACAAGTCTCCAAGAAGGCAGCCGGTAAGAAAGACTCTGACACGGAAGTAGGTCGCGGATCGCGCTTGTGTGGCTGTCTCGGCGCTAAATGCTAACTCGCGCTAGCGCTGCTATGCACTCAGTGACGTCGTGTGTGAGCTGTGTGTACTCCGTTGTGTATATTGTATACATTGTGTATGGGAATCTTGTGTACGCGGTGTGGGCTTATGTGCAATAGTTTATATGGAAAGTAAATGCTTTATTTGGTGCTGATTCATTCCAGATTATATGTGTGGTAAATTAATTCTTGTTAAAGTAGCTGCTGGATTATTTATTGAGTGTGCAATATATTTGGGCATTTGTGCAATTGATAATTCGTATTTATATCCTGTAGCTATGTGATTGTTTGGATTGGTGCTGGCTTTTTTCTATATGCATTTCTACATATTTATAGTGAGTAAATGATTTGGTTTGTTAGGTTGAACACTGCTAAATTAACTTATTTATTCATATTCATTGTTTATTGTTCACTGTAAATTACATATACTCACTTGGTGTTTTAATTTTGTTTAGGTTTTTACCTACTGCTACTACAGCTTCAACTTAAATCTAAACCCAGTTTTATATGGTGGCATTCAACGAACTTCAATAAAAGAAAGGAAATGGGAAAAGAAAAGAAAGTTGTCAAGTTGTCTGAGTAAATCCGCTACACGACTACGAGACTAAGGTACACCTTCAAGCGTGGGGCGCAGTTCTTAAAGACACGCTTGACAGTAAAAACCGGAGCAGTCAGCGGCAAAAAGTGTTTTAAGGCCAAAGCGGCTCTCAAAGCTCGGTCACGGCTCCCCAGATTAAAAGCCTAAAACTCAAGCTCCAGCTTAAAAGCCAAAGCCCAAGCTCCAGCTTAAAAGCCTAAAGCTCAAGCTCCAGCTGAAAAGCCTAAAGCCAAGCTCCAGCTCAAAAGCCCAAGCTCCGGCTCAAAAGCCTAAAGCCAAGCTCCAGCTTAAAAGCCTAAAGCCCAAGCTCCAGCTCAAAAGCCAAAGCCCAAGCTCCAGCCCAAAAGCCTAAAGCCAAGCTCCAGCTTAAAAGCCTAAATCCCAAGCTCCAGCTCAAAAGCCTAAATCCCAAGCTCCAGCTCAAAAGCTTAAAGCCAAGCTCCAGCTCAAAAGCCTAAATCCCAAGCTCCAGCTCAAAAGCTTAAAGCCAAGCTCCAGCTCAAAAGCCTAAAGCCAAGCTCCAGTTTAAAAGCCTAAATCCCAAGCTCCAGCTCAAAAGCCAAAGCCCAAGCTCCAGCTCAAAAGCCTAAAGCTCAAGCTCCAGCTTAAAAGCCTAAAGCCTA
Source organism: Salarias fasciatus (assembly GCF_902148845.1). NCBI lineage: Eukaryota > Metazoa > Chordata > Actinopteri > Blenniiformes > Blenniidae > Salarias > Salarias fasciatus. Next base: position 19,656,989 of record NC_043761.1, on the reverse strand, counting down.
AGCTCCAGCTTAAAAGCCTAAAGCTCATGCTCCAGTTTAAAAGCCGAAAGCCAGGCTCCAGCTTAAAAGCTTAAAGCCCAAGCTCCAGCTCAAGATGGCAGAGTCAAAAGCCGTTCAGCAGTTGAGAACCAGCAGAACGTCAGCCAAGCGACAGTTTTCTCGGCTGGCCAACTCCATAGCCAGGTCATGTAAGAACATGTCAGCTGAGGAGCTGCAGGATGCTCATGCAAAGATAGCATTGGAAGCAGATAAAGTGATTGATGCAAATGATGAACTGGAGGCAGCGCTTTAGAAGCTTGGAATAAGGAGGGCGGGTCCATGCTAAAGCTGGAACAATGCGACGATATAAAGAATACAGCAGTGGAGTGCGAGGAAAGGTTAAGGGAGGCACAAGGCAACATTCAGAAGGCAATTTGGGTTAATTTTGGGCACCCCGAGGTATCCACGGCACTGGAGCTGGCCGAAGCAGATTGTCAGAGTTTCTTAGCTCCCCAGGCGGATCTGAAAATGGAAGCATATGAGTTCATGCTGAGCCAGTTGGAGACCCGGGTCAAGGCTTCTAAGGAGGCCCATTATGAGTGGAGTCGATGGGCCCCCTCAGAGGAAAGAGCAGACTTTCAGAGGAGAATAAAGGAGGTGGAAGTTTGCACAGCTAAGTTGATGTCAGGAAAAGCTGCACTGATACAAGCAAAGGCAGAGGAGGTGTCGAACAGAGGTACCAGCTCTTGCCCGCAGACACCAGCCATAAAGCTAAGGCCAACGGCTCTCCCAAAATTTGATGGCAGTCGGAGAAGCTTCTACAGCTGGCGAAGGGACTGGGAAGCGCTCCAGAAGCAAGGGGAGCCAACTGGTTCGCGTGAGGTCAAAAAATTCCAGTTACTGGACAGTCTGGAGGAAAAGGTGGCAAAGGACCTGCGGTTATCAACATGTGGCACAGCAGAGGAAATATTTAGAGCTCTTGAGAATCGTTTTGGGAATAAAACCGCCATAGCCCTAGAAATCGTGGAGGAGCTGCAAGCACTACCCCCAGTGAGAGGCCATCAGCCCCGCAGGATTGTGGACCTCATTAGGGTGATAGAAAAGGCCTTGAGCGATCTGAGTGAGCTAGGTGACACAGGAGCCCTCAAGAACCCGTTGATGACAAAGTCTCTAGAGAGTAAATTGCCAGACCTGTTGAAGAAAGAGTGGCTCTTGTTTGTTGCAGAAGGAAAAAGCAAAGAAACTCAAAAGAATCGCTTTGACATGTTGCTAGCGTTCCTAAAGAGTCAAGAGCAAATCTATGAAGAATTGGAACAGTTAAAGCGACGCTAAGGAACTTTTCAACCTTAATTAAACATTTTAATATCTTTTGTGATGATACATCGACATACAACTAGTTGAATGACCCCTCTGTCACGGCATGAGGGCGTCAGTATTGCTTTCACTTGGACTGAGCAGCTGTGAGGAGGGTGGTAGGAACCCTGCACACTAAAAAACTCCTGCACACTTAAAAACTCCAAATGTGCGGACTGCTTTACAGCATGCGTCACATCATGATATAACATTGTTTGGCCACCATTAGATTCATTTAGATTCATTACCTCGTCGTTATCCGTCCTTCACACAGCCACTGGAAACAAATGAAGGCGAGTTCAGTCCGACAGCATGCCACCGGGAGCAGCAATTTACAACACCACGCGCTAGTCCTCATGGGAACTGTAGTATTCGGTCAGGCAAAACACTACCGCTTTTGTCCACTGGCGCCGCCAAAATCAACGAAAACTGAAAGTTCCTTAGTGTCGCTTTAAGGGAGGAGGAACTCCCAAGGAGGGATCAAAAAGTTCAGCCGAAGCACGCCCGAACGAAGGCTACAAGGTCCATGAATCAGCAGAGAGGTTGTGCCATTTGTGGCGAAAGCGGTCACAAGCGGCGGCTGTACCGTTGCAAGATGTTTAGGGCCCTAACCCTTGTGGAGAAGAGAGACGCAGTCCGTAAATTTGGAGCTTGTGCTGACTGTCTCGAAGTCCATGAGGCAGGGGAATGCAAGGCGTCGTTCTTCTGTAAAAGTGAGGCTTGTAAGGGAAAAGGAGGTAAGGAGCACCACGACCTTCTGTGTCCCAATTTTGCGAACTCTCAAAAACTGCCAAAGTCCAAGTTAAGGTCAGACCCACCAAATCATGGAAGTAAGAAATGCACTGAAGACCAGGAACAGTTTCTGACACAGTTATCCCCAGAGCTGGCCAAACAATGTCGGAACGTCTTCTGCAACACGGCGGCAAGAACACTGAATTCTGCAGTAGGTGGGCCGCCGTGTGAGGGTGACCTCAAAGAGTTCCCCGTTATCATGATGATCTTAGAAGTCACTGCTAATGCTGGGCAAAGAGTTGGAACTCTAATTGATCTCGCATCGGACACAAACTACATAACCCACGAGGCGGCGAGTGAGCTGAACCTCAGAAGCGAGGAGGTTACGCTCGTGGTGCATGGCGTCGGGGGCATGCAGGTCACGGTGGAGACAAAAAGATACCTGTTGAAGATCAGAGTGAGCACTTCAAGGGGCACGTTGAGATCCCACCAACTTGTTTGCTACGGGCTTGACAGTATAGCGGAGATCCACCACCATGTCTCAGCAAAAAGGTTACAAAAGATCTTTCCAGACATTCCGCTGAGAGAATTAAACCGTCCCAAGAAAATCCAGTTGCTCATTAGCCACAAGGAAGGCCAGCTTGTCCCCCAAAAAGTCCGTTCAGTTGGTGATCTGGTCTTGTGGGATGGCCCTTTGGGCAAAACGGTTGCTGGCTCTCACCCAGATCTAATAGAAGAGTTGGATATCAAAGCTCACTCGTCCAGGACTCACTTTGCCCGCTCTATGCGCACTGCAGCAGAGAAGTATGCAGAGCTCACCCCCAAGAATGGAAGTCCTCCTCAAGCCATCGTGGCAACCACCTCAAACACCAGCCGTGATTTTTTAGGTTGGTGGAGGTGGGACAGTATTGGTGCCGCCTGCGAACCCCGGTGTGGAGGGTGTCGATGCGGGAAATGCCAGCCTGGTGGGAAGGAGATGACCCTGTCAGAAGAGCGGGAGCTTGAGCAAGTAAAGAGTGGCTTGACGTATGTGACTGGGGACCACCATAGTGACAAGCCCCATTGGCATGCGAGGTATCCCTGGACAGAGGATCCATCGACACTGCCAAACAATAAAAGGGCTGTGGAAGCTACATTTTTGAGGACTGAGAGGCAACTGGGCAGGGAGCCAGAGTGGAAAGGGGCTTATAAGGCACAGGTCCATGACATGCTTGAGCGAAAGGCGGCCATCAAGCTCTCAGAGGAGATGGTAAAAGGCTGGGCTGGGCCTGTATGGTACGTGAGCCATCTTGTTGCTCCAAATCCTCATTCAGTTACCACCCCTGTTCGACTTGTTTGGAACAGTAGTCAGAAGTTTAAAGGCCAGAGCCTCAATGATCTCCTCATTAAGGGCCCAGATGTCCTGAACAACATTCGTGCAGTCCTCCTACGGTTCCGGCGAGGAAGGTTTGCTGCGCTTGGTGATATTCGTAAAATGTATAATTCAGTCTGGCTGGAAGACAGGGAGATGCATCTTCATCGCTTCCTCTGGAGAGACTCTGATACTGAAGACATTGAGGAGTATGCCATAACTAGAGTAAACATTGGTGATAAACCTGCAGGCTGCATAGCTCAAGTAGCCATGAGAGAGACCGCAAGTTTGCCGCAGTTTGCACACCTTCTGAAAGAGCGCCGTGTTCTGGAGGAAGACACATACGTGGATGACATACTCACCTCCCATGACAACCTGGATCAGCTCAAGGAAATAACCAGAAATGTTGAACAGATACTGGAGGCAGGGGGCTTTCAAACCTTGGGTGTACTCCAGTTACGGTGGGAGGGAGGATCCCAAGGAGCAGAGTAGAGCTGCACCCATAGTTTTTGTTCTCCCGAATCAGCTCACTGAGGAGGACAACAAGGCATTGGGTATGGGCTATACTCCAGGGGCAGATGAGCTGCATCTGATGGTAGCTGTGAACTTCTCAAAAAAGCGAAGGAAAATGAGGCTGGGCAATGACTTATCAAAGGAGGAAGTGAGGGGGCAGGCTCCAAATCCACTCACCCGGAGAGAGCTCCTCAGCCAGGTCTCTGGGCTCTACGACCCGCTCGGGCTTGTAACCCCTGTTAAGCAGAAAGGAGCTATTCTGGTAAGAAGAGCTTTTCAAGAAGCGAAGGGTGTGGGCGGCCAAGCAGAGAGCACGTGGGACAGTCCACTCTCAGAAACCCTTAGAGAGGATGCGATCCACCTCTTTGAGGATTACACTGAACTTGGCACGCTAAGGTTTCCGAGGGCACTGACACCTCTCAATCCTGAAGACAAACCATGGGGCATCACGTTTTCTGACGGCAGTGAGAGCTCCTATGGTGCCGTGCTTTATCTGAGGTGGAGCTGCCAGGAAAGCGTGGTCGTTAGGTTGGTTGAGTCAAAGGCAAAGTTGACACCTCTAGACCACAAGGGAGACAAAGTCAAAGCTGAAGTTTGCGGAGCTGTGTATGCTGCCCGTCTGAAGAAGTTCTTTGAGAAAAGCTGTGAGATCAGTGTGGGAAAATGGTACCACCTGGTTGACAGTCAAACAGTTCTGGGAGCAGTACATCGAGAGAGCTATGGGTATCAAACATTCTTTGCCAACCGGATTGGAGAGATTCAAGACAGCACGAATATCCAAGACTGGTGGTGGATCCCAGGTTCTCTTAACATAGCTGACATGATCACAAGGGGTGCTGCACCTGAGGTTTTGGGTCAAGCATCTGAATGGCAAACTGGGCCGAGGTTTCTCTACCTCCCTGTAACTGAGTGGCCCGTGAGGTCGGCATAAGATGTTGCTGCTGCTGCAAGAGAAAATATAATCAAGCTCCAAAAGAAGGCATTTGTTGCTGCGCTGACCCGGGCTGGGGCTAAGAAGTTCGATTTGAGCAACTCTGACCCACACGTACGTGGACCCGTTGTAGGGGCAGCGATGAAGGAGCTGTTTGATGTCAAGAGGTTCAGCGAGCTAAGGAAGCTGTTGAAAACTGTCACTTTGGTCTGGAGGGCTGCAAAGATTTTTCTTCATGTAAGAGCCAAAGGACGAAAGTGGGAGGCAGTCCAGCTAGCCGGAGTTTGTACGCGCCAAGAGCGGGACGATGCCTTCCGAGATCTATGCTTGGCGGCCCAGGAAGGAGTGAACTTTGCTGGTGTAACCCTGGACAGGCTCGTTGTGTACAAAGATGGGGCTAGCAGGCTAATGCTTTGTGGAGGAAGGATCCAGCATTTTAAGGAGGATAAGGTTGGCGTTCCGCTTTTGCCAGCCGGGTCTTGGCTTGGTGAGCTCTTGGCACAGCAAAGTCATCATGAGGGGCATGAAGGAGCTGCTGGAACTCTGCTCCGGATGAGGCGGTTGGCTTGGGTTGTCCAAGGCAGGAGACTCGCTCAAAAGTCTGTTAATCAATGCATCATCTGTCGTAAAGCGAAAGCAAAAGTGTGTCAACAAGTAATGGCCGATCTACCAGTTGAACGGACAAGACCTGCCGCACCATTTCAATTCACTGCAGTTGACATGTTTGGACCATATTTCGTGAGGGATGACGTCAAACGAAGAGCAACCACAAAAGTTTGGGGAGTCGTCTTTAGCTGCCTGGCAAGCAGGGCACTTCACGTCGAGCTGGTCAGTAGTATGTCAACTGAGAGCTTTTTAATGGCGTACCAAAGGTTCACTGCTTTGAGAGGCCACCCCCAAAAAGTTTGGTCGGACCCAGGAACAAATTTCATCGGAGCTAAGCCAATACTAAATGATTTGTATGAGTTTCTTCATTCACAAAACAGAGCTGGGCTTGAGGAGTACACTGTGAGAAACGGTTCGAGTTGGGAATGGAAAGTACTTCCAGCTGATTCACCTCACCGAAATGGAGCTGCGGAGGCTGCTGTCCGGATTGTGAAACGAGCTCTTCAAAGTCTCAACAAGACAGTCAATCTCACTTTCTACGAGTTCATGACGGCACTTCAGTTGGCTGCTAATCTGGCGAACGAGCGACCAATTGATGCAAGAGTTCAGAGTCAAGAAGATCGAATCCAGTATGTCACCCCAAACTCTCTTCTGCTGGGTCGAGCATCGCAGGACGGGGACATCAAGACCTTCGACTTCGAGAGTTACCCCTTCAAGCGTCTGCAGGAGATCCAGTCCCAGGTCAATGGCTTCTGGAGGTCGTGGTGTCAGCTCGCTGGTCCGAATCTCTTCATCAGAAGTAAGTGGCACACACTGGATAGGAACGTCGCAGTCGGCGACGTCGTCTGGCTGTGCGACCAGAACGCTCTACGTGGTCAGTTTCGCCTCGGGAGGGTCGTCGCTGCTGCTCCAGATCGCAAAGGTGTCGTGAGGGACGTCGACGTTCTGGTGTCTCCTGGTCACGTCCCATCTGTGTCTCCGTTGCCGCAGGCAAGTCAAGATTTGAAGGTAAGGAGCAACAGCACTGTGCTTCGGAGAGACGTGAGGCGTCTTGTCGTTCTGCTACCGGTCGAGGAGCAGGGACTGTGACTCTTGAAGCGTGCAAGAGGCCTTCAATGCGCGTATAAGAGACTGTAATCTTTAATTTGTGAGAGACTGTGCGACCTTCAATGCGCGTGCGCAAGAAGCTCGGGTGGGAGGTGTTGCGCTGATCTGCGCGGCAGCGTGTGGGGGCGGAACTGTTGCTCGCCAGCGCGTGCCACCCGGGCCCATTTAGAGGGCGGACTCATTCATTCTCAAGATGAAGCTTTTTCACCTGTCAGGGTGATCGGGGGGCGAGCTGTGTGCTGCGCTCGCTCCTGATACACTCCACGAGCTGCGAAGTACCAGCAGACAAGTCTCCAAGAAGGCAGCCGGTAAGAAAGACTCTGACACGGAAGTAGGTCGCGGATCGCGCTTGTGCGGCTGTCTCGGCGCTAAATGCTAACTCGCGCTAGCGCTGCTATGCACTCAGTGACGTCGTGTGTGAGCTGTGTGTACTCCGTTGTGTATATTGTATACATTGTGTATGGGAATCTCTCGTGGGCTTATGTGCAATAGTTTATATGGAAAGTAAATGCTTTATTTGGTGCTGATTCATTCCAGATTATATGTGTGGTAAATTAATTCTTGTTAAAGTAGCTGCTGGATTATTTATTGAGTGTGCAATATATTTGGGCATTTGTGCAATTGATAATTCGTATTTATATCCTGTAGCTATGTGATTGTTTGGATTGGTGCTGGCTTTTTTCTATATGCATTTCTACATATTTATAGTGAGTAAATGATTTGGTTTGTTAGGTTGAACACTGCTAAATTAACTTATTTATTCATATTCATTGTTTATTGTTCACTGTAAATTACATATACTCACTTGGTGTTTTAATTTTGTTTAGGTTTTTACCTACTGCTACTACAGCTTCAACTTAAATCTAAACCCAGTTTTATATGGTGGTATTCAACGAACTTCAATAAAAGAAAGGAAATGGGAAAAGAAAAGAAAGTTGTCAAGTTGTCTGAGTAAATCCGCTACACGACTACGAGACTAAGGTACACCTTCAAGCGTGGGGCGCAGTTCTTAAAGATACGCTTGACAGCAACTGAGCAGTATTGAGGATGAATCTTACAGAAAGTAAGAAAGGACCGGCTTCTAGCACTGCCACAACTCCAGCACAGACCCCACCAGGCAAAATAAACTTAAATTTTACTCGAGCGCTACAAAAATAGCGAGGAAGGAGTTCCCCTCTTCCGTGCACGTAAATGGACGCAAGCCACAGACACGAGCATTTCACTAAGCTGCAGTTACGTCCAAGGTCTGCAGGGGCCGTTGTTTCGCACAAAACGTGCAAACTCCTTAAAGCAGAACTTTGCAACATTTTTACCTCAATAAATGTGTTTCAGAATCCCTGTGGGGGTAAACAAAGACTTGTCATGGTGATTCACCGGTCCCTTCACTCTCCCCGGGGTCTGTGTCCTGAAAACAGCGCTTGCAATTTTAGAGGAGCGGAAACGACTACATCCTGCTTTACGGCGCTCATACGGGATTACAAGTATAAAAGCTGTTGGAGTGCAATATCTGTCATTGTGTTGCAATAGATGATCTTTGCATTATGTGTTGATTGGTTCTAATTTCCATTTGGTAACTGAATAATAAAGAGGAGTGGCACCTCTTCTCGTAGAAGTGAGCGCGAGTGAGTTCGCAGCATTTCTCTTTTTAATCAGTCAATCATCTTTTTAAACATCTCTTTTTTAGTTTGAGTGTGTGAGGCAGGCATGTCTACGACAGAGGGAGCGACCGGAGGAAGTTCCCGGGCAGCGCAAGGAACTGCTGCTGCAGAAGATTTAACAAAAGCGCGTAAAACAAACATGAAACCCTCGCGAGCATCAGCAACGCAACCCTTCGGTGCTCACGGATGGCAGAACCAAAAAGACAGAAAAAAACTTTGTCTAACGAGCTGAAATAAAGGAAATTGGGAGTGGGACGCTCTCTGCACGCGGGGGGGGGGGGGGGGGTGGGGGTGGGGGGGGGGGGGGGGGGGGTGGGGTGGGGGGGGGGGGGGGGCGGGGGGTGCAGAGGACGTTTACAACAGTGAGCGTTCACAGGAGACCAGTAGGGGGAGCGCTAAAGCAAATCTTGTATAGTTCTCCTTTAATGCACCTTTAAATAAATGTTATAGCCATCCTTTTGCAGTGCAGAGAGCATTCAAAGGAAAACTAAACAGTGGGTCAATAATCCTGTCAAAGGAGTCACTCACATTGAGAGTCATTTAAAGATGTGTGCATGCTGAAAGTTCAGCAGTATGCTGATATCCTTTATCCAGTCGGCGTGCTTGTACGGGTCCACTCCATTCAGACTTTGTACTTTTTCCTTGTACCTTTTCTTCCCCCTTTTCTTCCAGCTTTTCTCTGTAAGGTCCTGCAGTGCTCTCTCTCGCTTTGTACATTTTTTTTCGACCATCCTTTCAATCGTTCAATCGTTTTGTAAATCGCTTATACTGTAAACTTCAATTCGATATCTTTCACCACCACCTTTGATATATATTATATATATATATATTTTAGTTCCATTAACATAATCAGGATTTATTTCAATTAACTAAATATATGAAAATAGTTCAATCACTGCTGCCTCACACTGCGTGTGAATGTGTGTGTGAATGGGTGAATGTGATAATGCAGTGTAAAGCGCTTTGGTCTCTGTTAATGCAGATAAAAAAAAGCGCTATGTAAGTGTAGTCCATTTACCATTACCATTTACTGTTGAAATGACATCTTTGACCACCAATTGAAAAGCAAAATCAAATTATATTGGAAATACCAAAATCTTAAAGTCACTCCTCTGAAACAGCTGCCTGGATATTCTAGAGGCTTCTGTTGAAAAGCCTCAGGCAGAGAGACCTCTGTCTCTGTGTCGGGGGTCTGATCGATTGGGGTTCTCCCTCCGTTTACACTGCTTTTAAATGTTTGTGACGATTGGTGGTCACAGAAGTGAATTAACTTCCTGCGCACATTTCATGATGCAGTGTCTTTGTCTGAAGCTGTGAATTATGTCCACACAGCGCTTGTTTTTCTGTCCGCCATGGCTTTTCCCCTCTCTCTCTCTCTCTCTCTCTCTCTCTCTCTCTCTCTCTCTCGGTGCATGCTGGGAGTGGGCAGCGGCTGGAGTGTGTGAGAGCGTGGTGTGTGTCGTGTGGCAGTTTTGCTTGTTTTTTCTGTTTGTTGAAGTTGTTAATGTTCACTTTCACCGTAGTTTATTAATCACAGAGCACATTTATTAGTTTATATCGTTTATTTGGGTTCTTGGTGGGTTTTTGCGGTCTGTTTGGAGGTCTGGCTGCAGCCATGACCAACCTCAGGCAGCTCACCCGCAAACACGGGGTCCGGTGGTGGCCCAGTTCCCCTGCAGCGTGGAGGACGTGGCCCTGGCTGTGGGGGAGAAAGTGGGCTACGACAATGTTAGGTCGGTCGCGAGGAATGAACAGCGCCGTGGTGATCTTCCTGGACCAGGTGGAGCAGGCTAACGCTGTGGTGGAGTCGGGCATTACCATTGCGGACAGATTCGTCCCGGTCCAGCCGCTGTCTCAGCCGGCTGTCCGGGTCGTCCTGTCCAACGTCCCTCTCTTCGTGCCCAGATGAGCTTCTGATCCGTGAGCTGTCCAGATTTGGAAAGGTGGTGTCCTCAGGAAGGACATCTTGTCTGGATGTAAGTCTCAGCTGCTGAAGAACGCCGTGTTGCCACCGAAGACACGTATTTATGATACTCAATAACCGGAGTGAGGAGCTGACCTCAGGTTCCGTGTGAGAGTAAATGATTTGATTACGTTGTTTTCGCGAGCTCAGCTGGCAGGAAGTGCTTCGGCTGTGGACAGGAGGGACACACGATCAGGGCCTGTCCAGCTGTGGACAGGAGGGACACACCAGCAGGGCCTGCCCGGCCGCGTCTGCTCCATCTGGTTCAGCGGACTCGGCTCTGCTGGGTCTGGCTCGGCGGAGGTGGACCTGACGGGGACCGGGTTCCGCGGACCCGGCGCTGCCGCCGTGGCCGCAGCCCGCCCAGCCGCCCCAGCACCGCGGGCCGCCGCCTGGGGGGTCCCCCCCCCGGCGGCGGCTCCGCGCTCCGGGCTCCCGGGGGACGGGGCGGCCGGGGCTCAGTCCGAGTGGCCGACTGCGGCTCCTCGGACCTTCACGAGGAGGCGATCTGTCGTGGCCCCACAGGAGAGCACCGAGCACGGGGTGAGTAGTGTAAATACACCGGGTGAAGCAGAAGGTGATGGCAGGGGAGAGGAGAGCGAGTCTGCCGGGTGGAGGGACACTGACGCCACTGTAAATAACACTGCGGAGGTGGAGGGGAAAAAAGAGAAAAAACAAGAAAAAAAAGTGGGTGAGGGAGGGGAGGAGAGGCAAGGTGAGGTGGAGGGACAGGTGGAGCGGGATCAGGGTGAGACAGTGGTGGAGGAGGAACAGGGGGAGGAGGAGCAGGGGGAGACAGTGATTGAGAGCAGGTGGAGGAGAACAGGTGGTGGAGGAGCAGGTGGAAAGGGAGAAGGAGGAGAAGCGATGGAGGAGGGAGGAGGGGAAGCAGGCAGGAGCACCTCCTGGGCTGAACGGTGAAGGAGGCAGAGATGGAGGACAGAGTGGACAGGGTAAAACCAGGGAAAGAAAGAAAAAAGGCAACAATGCAGACGTAAAAAAAAGTTGTGTGGAGGGCGGCTGTCAGACAGTGACAGTGATTGTGTGTCAGACGGCAGTGACGTTTCTTTTAGCAGCTCACAGAAAAACAGGTCTTCATACACCGCAGACAAACTTAAAACCAAAAACCAGCACAGGGTGAGGTGGGGGATCATTTCCCGGATCTAAATAGTTTTATTTTCTCAGCCAGGGTACACATGAGGAATAGACAGGAGTCTGGCCTCACTGAGCAGGAATGCTATCGTTTAAAAAACTGGTGCCAAAAGCCAAAAAACAATTAAATGATGAAGATGGCAGCCAAGCTTTTTTTAATTAATTAATTTGTTCTTATCCTGGTTTTAGACATCTCATTTACCATGGATGTTTTTAAGCTGGGTGTTTAAACATAAATGGAGCCAGAGATCTGAGAAAGAGACAGTCAGTTTATGAGACAGCCACACTTAAGAAGATCGACGTCCTGTTCCTTCAGGAAACTCATAGTGATTTTAGCATTGAAGCTGAATGGAGGGAATGGGGGGGCATATTAAGCCACCTTACTCCTCTCAGTGGAGGAGTGGGGCCTCCTCTTCTCCAGGGCTTTTAACCCCGACTCACTGGAGGTCCAGCATTGTGTACAGGGGAGGCTGCTTTAGTTAAAGCTCAGTTCCACCATTTTAAACTTGTATTTATTAATATTTATGCTCCAACAGCCGGTGCAGAGAGGAAGCAGTTTTTCCTCAAACTGTCTGAGGTGGTAAGTGGATGTGGGTCGGAGGACTATTTGTTTGTGGGGGGGGATTTTAACTGCACGGAAGACGCGACTTGAGATCGCAACCATGCAGAGCCTCATCCAGCCTCTCAGCACGTCTTAAAGCAGCTGGTCCACTCTCAGGGCATTGTGGACGTCTGGAGAAGGATCATCCTGACTGTCGGCAGTACACCTGGTCCCACTGTAGAGAGAGCAGGGTCTCCTCAGCCAGGCTGGATCCTATTTATTGTTTTAAGCATCATCTTAATGTTTTTAGAAGGTGTGATATTTTACCTGTTGGTTTTACTGATCATTGTCTACTTTTAAGCAGTATTTTTATCAGGGATGTCCGGCCAGGGAGCGCTTACTGGCATTTTAACTCTGTTTTAACCTTTGATAGAAGTTTTAGGGAGGCTTTAATGTTTTTTGGGAGGGTTTTAGACAGAGGAAGGGGGATTTTAGCAGTCTTAGGGAGTTGTGGGACCACGGTAAGACGCAGGTCAAACTCCTGTGTCAGCAGCACACCTCAATGTCACAAGTGATATCACCAGATCTATGAAGGATCTAGAGACAGAGATAGTGGAACTGGAGCAATTAAGGGAGTCCACAGGAAATCGAGGTGACTTTGAAAACCTCAAAAGGAAAAAAATTGCTTTAGCCGACCTGCTGAACGTTAAAGTGCAGGGCGCACTGGTTCGGTCCCGGTACCAGACCATCACAGGGATGGATGCTCCCTCTCGCTTCTTCTTTAGCCTGGAGAAAAAGGCCGGGCAGGGGAGAGTGATCCACGCACTGCTCTCGGACACTGGGGAGGAGATCACCGAACCATGCCAGATACGGAGGACGGCAGTGGGCTTTTACTCTTCCCTCTACGGGAGTGACTTCACGGAGGAGCAGGAGCTCCTGGAGGGGTTCCTGAGGGGACTGCCTCGGGTCTCTGAGGAGACCAATGAACAACTGGAGGCCTGCCTGGACATGCAGGAGCTGCGGGCAGCGCTGCAGGCGATGCCAACGGGCAGGTCTCCTGGGATCGACGGGCTCACCGCCGAGTTCTACAAGGCGTTCTGGGACATCCTGGGTACGGATGTCCTGGACGTCCACGAGTGTCTGGCTTCTGGTTCCTTGCCAGTGTCCTGCAGGAGAGCAGTCCTCACGCTGCTCCCCAAGAAGGGGAACCTGCAGGACATCAAGAACTGGCGCCCCGTGTCCTTGCTCTGTGTGGATTACAAACTCCTGTCCAAGGTCTTGGCCTCCAGGCTGGGGAGGGCTATGGAGCAGGTCATCCACCGGGATCAGACCTACTGTGTCCCCTGGCAGGTCCATGGTGGACAACGTCCACCTGATTCGGGACGTTTTGGAAGTCTCTAGTTCTTTGACATCGATGCTGGTCTGATTTCAGTAGACCAGGAAAAGGCTTTTGACCGAGTCGAACACAGCTCCTTTGGAGGGTCATGGAAAGTTTTAGGTTCAGCGCTGGTTTTCATAGCTAAGATCCAGGTGCTGTACAGGGACATTGAAAGTGTGCTGAAGATCAACGGCAGTCTGTGTGCTCCTTTTAGGGTGGTAGAGGTGTCAGCAGGGCTGTGCTCTGTCTGGGATGCCTACGCACTCTCCCTGGAGCCCCGCCTCTCTAAGCTACTTTCCAGTCTGGCAGGGTCTGCTTTTACCGGGTTTTAGTGAAAGCATGATTTTAGCGGCCTATTCAGACGATCTTATTGTTTTTATACGGAATCAAGCGGATGTAGATATTTTAGTTAATATTATGAAGATTTTAATGTGGCATCCGCAGCAAGGGTCAACTGGGGAAGAGCGAGGCCCTTGCTGTCGGCAGTGGCATGGCGGTCTCCCAGTTCTTCCCCAAAATTTAACATGGAGGAGGGAAAGCCTCAAATATCTGGGCATTTATGTTGGAAAGGAACATTTGTTCAGAAGAACTGGGAGACCGTCCTGGAAAAGGTGGAGGCTAAGCTCTCCAAGTGGAGGTGGCGCCTCCCAAAAATGTCACTTCGGGGCAGAGTCTTGGTTTTAAATAACCTGGTTGCATCCCAGCTGTGGCATCGCCTCACCAGTGCAGACCCTCCTCCAGGTCTCCTGGCTCAAATCAGAAGAAAATGGTTGATTTTTTTCTGGGATGGTCTGCACGGGTGCCACAGGGGGTGCTGTTTTTAGACAGAGAGGGAGGGGGGCCAGGGCCTGGTCCACTTGGCCAGCCGGACCGCCACTTTTAGACTCCCAGGTTCCTGCAGAGGTACCTTGCAGGACCGGCGGATCTGGTGTGGAGAGGCCTGGCCAGCTGCATCCTGAGGCGTGCCAATAAGTTGGGGTTGGCTAATGTTCTGTTTTTGACTAATCCCAAATTTCTAAATCTCAAGGGGCCTGCCTCCATTTTACCAGAGTTTATTTAAATGACTGGGCCTTATTGTCACACAGAAGGTGCCTGAAAGCCGACTTCTCTGCACTGGCTGTTGAAAGAACCCCTGATCCACGGATCCAGACTGGACATCAGCGGAGCCTCGACCCCCGGCCTGACCGGAAGGCTGATCCAGTCTGGGACCCTCACCGTGGGTCAGCTTGTGGATGCTGGGGGCCGACGACGCCCAGGCTCTGGGCTTGCTGGGGATGCAGTCCATCGGGTGTCCCAGGGGCTCCTGGAGAAGTGGAGGAGTGCACTGACGCCCAGAGACAGGAGCCTGCTGAGGAGGTACAGCCAAGGAGAACTCCCCGGATGCTGACGACCCCTTCCGAGGTCCTGCTGAGCCTGGAGCTGGGGGATCTGTCCGGCCCCCTCCTGAAGACCACACAGCCTGAGAGACTATCCTTACACAAGCAGACAAAAAAATATTTTACAGGAACTGTGTGAAGAGCATCCACAAGGGTGGACTGAGCAACAGGCCCCCCACTGTGTGGTCACAGAGACTGGGACAGGCTGGACCTGGACCGGCCCACAGTGGAGGATTTTATACAAGCCCCCCTTGAGAAAACGGACTGGAGACCTCCAGTGGAGGATTTTACACGGTGCCATCGCCTCCAATGCTTTTATCTCTGTCCTCAACCCTGCTGTTTTAAACACATGCCCTTCTGCCATCAGCGAGAGACTGTTTACCACGTTTTTACTGAGTGAAGAGGCTCACAGCTTCTTCACTCTTTTAACGGCGGTTTTTAGTCTTTTTAGTGTTGCTTTTACTGAGAGAACTTTTATCATGGGAGCTGGCTACAGACAAAAAGAAAAAAACAAGTGGCAGCTCCTCAATTTTATCTCAGGAGAAGCCAAGATGGCGATTTACATCAGCAGGAGGAACAAGGTTGAGGGCAGAGAAGGACAGGACGTCAGAGTGTGGCAGGTCAACGTCAAATCCAGACTCTGGCTCGAATACCGGTTTTTTAAAAACAAGATTTAAATGCTTTTAAAGAGGTCTGGTGTTTTAAGGACATTCTGTGCTGTTGGAAACAATCAACTTCATTTTGCACATTTTTTAATTTGAAATATGAATGGTTTTAAGAGTCTGACACACACTGTATCACTGTAAACTGTGTAAATAAAAGTGTGTTTTAAAAATAAAAAAATCTCTCTCTCTCTCTCTCTCTCTCTCTCTCTCCTTCTCGTGCGCATGCGTGAGCGTGAGCGTTTGGTGAGTGGAGTGTGTTGGTGAGTGAATGAGCGTTCTTCGAAAACTTTGGTTTTCGATCTTTTTTTCTCACGGATGGTTTTCTTTTTCTTTGTTTCACTCGTCACAACTGTTGTAAAGCACTGGGGGGTTCCCGGGGGGTGGAGGGGGGGTCACGGTGTGAGCGGGTGCGGCAGCAGCCGGTGTTTGGCTGGGTGCCATGGCCAGCGATGGTGTGGCTGGCGGGTTTGAGCGTCTTTCCCGGAGGCATGGAGTGAAAGCCCGGTCGGAGCGGACTTCTCCGTGGAGGAGTGCGCTCTGGCGGTAGGAGAAGTGGTGGGATGTGAGGCCGTGAGAGCAGCGTCGCGCATGAACAGCGCGGTGGTGTTGTTTCTCGAATCGATTGATAAAGTGAATAGCGTGGTGGAGCGAGGCGTGGTGCTGCGGGGCGCTCATGTCCGAGTTTTTCCTTTAATGAATCCTGCGCAAAAAGTGATTGTTTCAAACGTACCACCGTTTCTCAGTAACGAGGCTCTGCTGAAGGAGCTCTCACGGTATGGTCAGACTGTGTCTGTCATGAAGAGAATCTCTTCAGGCTGTAAATCCCCTCAACTGAAGCATGTGGTGTCATTCAGGAGACAAGTGTTCATGATCCTGAGAGATGGAGATGAGAAGCTTAACATCGTGCTGAAGTTTAATATTGACGGTTTCTACTACACTGTTTGTTACCTCAGATGTTATGAAATGTTTTGGTTGTGGGGAAGAAGGTCACCTGGTGCGCAGCTGTCCTGCTAAAGCTAATAAACCAGAAAATGAGAATGTTCAGGCTGAAGGAGAGGGAAACAATGAAGATCATGCAGGGGCGGAGCGGGAGCAGGAAGGGCCGGGGGCCCGGGGCCCGGAGGGGCCAGCCACTCAGGACCCGGAGGGGCCAGTCACAGGACGGGAGGGGCCAGCCACCCAGGACCCGGGTAGCGAGCCCCCCTCAACCTCTGCTGAGGCTCCCACAGAACCCAGTCAGACCAGTACAGTCAGTCAGTTCACTGAAGATGGTGACAGGGAGCAGGAGATAGATGTGGATGTTCTTTCTGAAGGCGAACAGAAAATAATGGATGATGATTCTGTTTTTAAAGTACCAAAAGCAAAACGGAAAACCAAAAGAGAAGGAACAGGGACAAGACCAAAGAAAATGGCAGCATTGGAAAAAGCAGATGTGAATAAAGGTAAAGATTCAGATGAATTATCCACATCAGACAGTGAGCGGGAGTCTTCAGATTCAACCCTCCCTGATGGTCAGAAGGAGAATGGCTACAGTCTTGAGCAGATACGACGATTCCTACAGGCAACTAAAGGGAAACGGGAAGTAAAAGTGGAAGATTTCTTTCCAAATCGTTTGTTGTTTGTTGCATCAGCCAGGTGGCTGATGAGAAACAGAGGTCCTGAGGGACTGGAGAGACCAGAGGTTTACCGCCTTAAGAAACTGGTTCAAAAGGTGAATCTACAAATTAATGATGGTTAAAACTGAATCAAAACAGATAAAAATGTGTTTCGCACATTTTTTCTGGTTCCTTGCACTTCTTCTGACCATGAGCAGTTTTAGGTTTGCATCTTTAAATCTAAATGGGGCCAGAGATGTTAGAAAGAGAGCAGTCTTCTTTGAGCTCAAAAACTAAGAATATTGACATTGCCTTTGCACAGGAAACCCATAGTAATGCTGATAATGTTGTTGACTGGAAGAGGGAGTGGGGAGGGGACATCATTTTCAGTCACAAGTCCACAGTCAGTGCAGGAATTGCGATTCTCTTTCAGAGTCTTTTCTGCCGTTGTCCTATTGGTTGAGGAAATTGTAGAGGGAAGATTATTGAAAGTCACAGCAAAATATGAGGAATGTACCCTGACTCTTTTAAATGTGTATGCACCAGTTAACCCTGGTGAGCGGTGTGCTTTTTTAGAAGATCTAGCCAATGCACTTTCAGCCTGTTTTAACAGATTTTCTGATCTGTGCGGGTGACTTTAATTGCACTGTCACTGACTTGGACAGAAACCATCTGGAACCGAATGTGCAGTCAAGGAGGAAGCTGAAACGCATCGTTGAGACGTATGAGCTGACTGATGTGTGGCGTCTAAGCATGGCGACAGCAGGCAGTACTCTTGGGCACATATGAAGGATAATCAGGTTTCCCTGGCCAGGTTGGACAGACTCTATTGTTTTAAACATCATGCCCAGATTTTTAAATCCTGCACTTTAAGCCCAGTGGGGTTCTCGGATCACTGTTGCTAATGGGAAATATTTTTATTACAGGGGTAAAACCCAAGAGTGCTTATTGGCATTTTAATACTGTTTTAATCAATGACGGCCATTTTAAAGAGGTTTTGTTTTCTTCTGGAACCAGTGGAGGTCCAGAAAACCCCAGTTTTCCTCCTTGCAGCAATGGTGGGATATCGGAAAAATACAAATCCAACAGTTTTGATCAATATAATTTCAATGTCACTCGAGAGATCATAAAATCAGTCAGAGATCTAGAGATTGAGATAGTGGAGCTTGAAGAATTATGTGGTTCCACAGGAGATTAGGCCACTTTCAGGCCTACAAAGCAAAAAAGTCAGCTTTAGCAGATCTGGGGCTTAGAGCACAGGGGCGCTAGTCCGATCACGCTTCCAAAATATGGCTGATATGGATGCTCCGTCTAAGTTCTTCTTTTCCCTTGAGAAGAAGAATGGTCAGAAGCGGCTGATTCACTGCCTGAGATCGGCTGATGGGAGGGATCTGACAGAGCCTGAGGAGATAAGGAGGAGAGCTGTGGACTTCTTCTCGGCGCTGTACATCAGTGAACACAGAGAGGATCTGCTGATGTCCAGCTCCTTCCTTGAAAACCTGCCACAGGTGTCAGCACAGGACAATGCAGACCTAGAGCGGCCAGTGACACTACAAGAGCTACAGATGGCGCTCAGTGGGATGGAGAACGGCAAATCTCCAGGCCTGGATGGTCTACCTGTTGACTTCTACAAGGCATTCTGGTCCACAATCGGGGAGGATCTGCTGGATGTTATCAGAGACAGTTTGACTGGTGGGAAGTTACCCCTCAGCTGTCGGAGAGCGGTCCTCACCCTCCTACCGAAGAAAGGTGACCTTTCGGAGATCAAGAACTGGAGGCCTGTGAGTCTGTTGTGGCTGACTACAAGATCCTGTCCAAGGTGCTGTCCAATCGGCTGAGAAAGGTGATGGAGCATGTCATTCATATCGATCAGTCATATTGTATCCCCGGCAGATCAATAAGGGATAATATATCCCTAATTCGAGATTATTTGGAAGTCTCTAGTTCATTGGGTTTGAAATTTGGTCTGATTTCAATAGATCAAGAAAAGGCTTTTGACAGGGTGGAGCACCAGTACCTCTGGGATACTCTCCAGGCATTTGGTCTCTCCCCCAGTTTTGTAGCCATGATTAAGACTCTCTACTCTGACATTGAAAGTATATTGAAAGTCAATGGTGGTTTATGTGCTCCTTTCTCTGTTGGGAGGGGCATTCGACAGGGTTGTGCATGTCTGGTATGCTGTATTCTTTATCCATTGAACCAATGCTGATTAAGATCAGGAATGAGTTGAGGGGGGTCAGACTCAGGCAGATGCTTCGCCACTTCACCTTTCTGCTTATGCAGATGACATCATGGTGGCCATCACTGGCAATGAGGACATTCAGACTGCTGAACATTACTTCTGCTTTTGGAAAAATTTCCTCCTCCAAGGTAAACTGGGACAAGAGCACAGCTCTGCTAGTTGGAGGATGGGGCGGACTTGAGCCAAGTTTACCTGGTGGAGTTTGTTGGAAGAGAAATGGGATTAAATATCTTGGAGTGCATCTTGGTAACCAAAGTGAGGTTATGAAAAACTGGGAAGGAGTTGCAGAAAAAATGGAAGGCAGAATAAAAAAATGGCACTGGCTGTTACCCGGATGTCTTATAGGGGGCACACTCATCATTAACAACTTGGTGGCCTCTACGCTTTGGCATCGGTGGCTGTTCTTGAACCTCCGCAGGATTTGTTACGGAGTGTTCAGAGTTCCATCGTTGACTTCTTCTGGGACAATCTTCACTGGGTCCCTCAAAGTGTTTTGTTTTTGCCAAAAGAAGGAGGAGGACAGGGGCTGGTTCATCTGCTCAGCAGGAAGGCTGCCTTTAGATTACAGTTTCTGCAAAGTTACCTCTATGGTTCTGAGTTTTACCATGGAGGCCAGTTGCAGATTTTATTTTGGTCAGGTTGGGAATTTGGGTTTTGATAAGACACTGTTTTGTTTTGATTGGGCCAACTCAAGTGTGAACTGTTTGCCACCTTTCTATGCCAGTGTGGTCAGAGTGTGGAGGCTGATGGAGGTGAGCAGACTTGATCCTACTGCATCCCTGCACTGGCTGCTTAAGGAACCCATACTCCAAGGAGCACGTCTGGGAACACCATGGAAAGACGCCCCGCTAATGTCTGCAGTTTTCTTCCAGAAACGAGTAACAATGGTTCAACACCTGCTGCAGCTGGCGGAGAGAACTTGGACAACGCTGAGGCCTTGGCGGAGAGGCTGGAGGTCCGGTCTGTCCGGACGGTTGGTGCCATCCTGGAGAAGTTCAGGAGGGCGTTTTCCAAAGAGGACAGGGCTCCTGCAACAGTGGTCTAATGGCGAAATAACACCTGACGCTTCTGATCCATTTCCTAGGGTGGCGATCAAAGCAAATCTTCCGGACTGTGGCATGGCAGACCCTCTGCTCAGCGGCTGTGTGTGGATGTCTCTGGACACTGCTAATGGGAAGGTCTTTACCAGGGTGTGTAAAGGCTTTAAACAAGAAAAACTCAAAGGAAGGGCAGACACACCATGGAGAGCCTTTCTGAAAGTGAAACCAGAGGTTAAACCAGCTGGAATGTTTTCTATAAACCACCATTGACAAAAAATGTTGGAGACTTGCACTGGCGTGTTTTACATGGGATTTTAGCAGTCAATGCCTTTGTCTCAGTGATCAATCCTTCGGTTCCAGATGGTTGTCCTTTCTGTTCTATGAGAGAAACCGTTTTTCACTGTTTTGCCCAGTGTTCCAGATTAACTCCACTGTTCAGAGCACTCAGCACTTTAGTGAGCCGGTTCAAAGAGCACTTTACTGAGTTAATGTTCATTTTTGGTTTTTCTTATGGGAAGAAGAAGAAGAGGAGGGGAGATTGTTGAATTTCATTTTTGGACAGGCAAAAATGGCAATTTACCTGAGTAGGAAGGAGAAGATCAAGGGAGAAGGGAGATGTGATGCTCTACTGCTGTTCAAGAAGCTTGTGAGGCTCACATACAGTTTCAGTACAGGTACTACTTCAAAATGGAGGACTTGGAGACTTTTAAAACACCTGGGATCATGATGGTGTCTTGTTCTCTGTTAGAGATTCAAAAATAACTTTTGCAGATGTTTTGCTGTAATTTGTGGCAGAGAATGGTTGACTTTTTTATTTATTTATTTATTCCTTGTATTTTTTAATCTCTTTCGATTTGGCGTTTTGTATATGTTAACGTTGACTTGATACAACCCAGTCTTGTTAAATAAAGGATTGTTGAAAAGTCAAAAAAAAGTCTCTCTCTCTCTGTGCCCCAACAGGCAGTGAGACCAGAGGCACAAGGGGAGAAGCACAGAGCGAGCTGTTTGCACACAAAGACTGACAGAGAGGCTGCACTGACAAACTCTGCCAGAGCATAAAACAAAAAAATCTATCTCAATGTGTTGGTATCAATCAGATACCAAATACTAACTTTAGTATTGATACTATCAATATTTGGATTGATCCACCACCCCTAGTGTGTGTGTGTGTGTGTGTGTGTGTGTGTGTGTGGTGTGTGTGTGTGTGTGTGTGTGTGGTGTGTGTGTGTGTGTGTGTGTGTGTGTGTGTGCACATGCATGGGTCGGTTAGCCTGGCATGGCAGACTGACTTTATTTATGTGTTATACACATACAAAGACAGTACCGCGCTATTGGGGCAACATTTCAAACTGGCAACGAGAGGCGGGACTATTGAACAGAGAGAACCAATCCAAGAAACAAGGCTGTGACGCAACCACAATGTGAGGTAGGCAGTGCTCTATTGTCGTCGTTTTGTAGTCCTAAACATGGGATCATGGCAGGTAGTTTTACATCCGTTTTCCCCCAAAATTCCACCGGACACTAAAGCGCCACGCCGGCGTATTGTTCCTGAAGTCAACGCACATCGGAGCGCAGCGCAGCGCCACTCAGAAGCGGGGGCACAGAAGAGAATCACCAGCGCCGTGGCACGCGGAAGCTTTCTGGTGATCCGTCGTAACACTGGCGCTTCTGGGACGCGGCGCTTTTGCAATCGGTGGAATTTGGGGCTTAGTTGATTCCTTCAGAGCAGATTCTTGCTGTGGTTTCAGCGACAAATTCAGTTCGTTCAAAACTTCAGACAGAGCTCTGGTAAAGCCTTGCTGTGTTGCGGCCGCCATCATGATTGTTTTGGGGGAGGTATAATATGACGCATCGCTAACTCCTGCTTCTCCTCCTTAACAATCAAACAGTAGTCAATGAAATCAAAGAAGATATTGATACATTTTTATTAGAAAATGACAATGGGGAAGTTAATTCACTAATACTTTGGGACTCAATGAAGGCTGTACTAAGGGGAAACTTAATGAAAGTCAGTATGGCTTTCGAAAGAACATGTCAACATCACTTGCTCTAATTGATCTCATAGAGGAAGTGACTGATAAAATTGACAATGAATTGCATTCCATAGACCTTCTAGATCTACAGAAAGCATTTCATACTATAACCATGAAACTGTTAAATAAACTGCACAAATATGGGATCAGAGGGTGGCATTTAAATGGGTAAAATCATATTTAAATAACAGACAACAGTATGTGCAGTTGGGGGAACATGCATCAGAATTAAAATTCATATCATGTGGTGTACCTCAAGGATCTGTTTTAGGGCCAAAACTTTTTCTGTCATACATTAATGATTTGTGTAACGTAACAACAAAATTAAAATTTCTATTATTTGCAGATGATACAACAATTCTGGTTTCTAGCAAAGATCTGCAGTTATTACTGACAGAAATCACAGTAGAATTACATAAAATCAAAAAATGGTTTCATAGAAATAAACTATCATTAAATCTATTGAAAACAAAAATGATGTTATTTGGGAAAAGTAGAAGACAACACCAAATTCAAATCCATATTGACGATGTACATATTGACTGTGTGAAGGAATATAAATTTCTGGGAGTGATCTTGCATCACAATATTAGCTGGAGATCACATATTGCCAGCATACACCAGAAAATAGCAAAAAATATTGCAATAATAGGGAAATATAGATATATACTAGACCAAAAAACTCTTGTTATGTTGTACTGTTCATTAATTCTGCCTTACATGACTTATTGTTCTGAGATCTGGGGAAATGTCTATGTAAGCCACTTATCACCTCTTATTAGATTACAAAAAAAGGCCATAAGGATTGTACACAATGTTGGCTTTAGGGAACATACTAACGCACTGTTTCAAATATCCCAAATTCTAAAACTTAATGAGATTATAAAGCTGAAAACCCTACTAATTATGTATAAGGCCGCTTATAGTAAACTTCCTGGAAACATCCAAAACAGGTTCTTAGAAAGAGAAGGTGGATACAATTTTCGGTGGACCTCAGGGCTCTAAATTGACGGCGCAACTTGGCGATGATCAGCGGCGGAGGCAGCGCATTCCTATTTTCGACAGGCGCAGAAGAGGGTGTCTGGCAGGTCCGCTGCACTTGCGCCGAGATGGGCGTGGCGGCGCACCAGGGGGAGGGGTCGACAGAATCAGCTGGGCGCAGTGATAGTTTCGTGCAGAAGGTGTGAGCAGGCTGGGGAGCGGAGGATCTAATGACACTGTCATGAAAGATACACACAATCACTCATGAACCACATAATTGTTTTTATTATCTTCTTTAGCACTAGAACATCCAAGACAATCTGACAGACCATTTGGGTTTTTAGAATTCAAATAAATCTGTTAAAAAATTTCCCCTGTCCTCTAATTCTTTGACTTTTCCTAAATATGTGTCTTGTATGTTTTTCTGAAGCAAATAAGGTCCTAAATAACACAGATAATATACAAAGCATTTATACCTCCAAAGGCCAACAGTGGTCTGTGAGACTTATTATTCATTTATTTATTTATTTATTATATTATATTATTATTATTATTATTATTATTATTATTATATTATTATTATTAGACTGATTAAAATGATGCACTTCACGGGGCTTTTTTTCTTCTGTGATTGATTTGTTTTGGTTCATGCGCGCATCTGAACAGGGGGCTAGCTCTGACAGCAGACAATCAGACAGATGACCAAAAATATCAAGCAAATCCCAAAGAAAGATAGTAAAAACAGGCATAAATAAGAGATATAAGGTGGAAGAAGCTTTAGCAATGATACAGGAGGTCAGTGAGGGGGAATCGGATGGCGGAGACGTGTCGGACATCAGCGATCTTGACTGGAGTGAAGAGGAGGAATGTTCTGACTCTGATTCAGAACAGTCGCGGGACAAACAGCGAAACAAATATAATGCTGCTGCCCCAAAAATACCCGACCGACCTCCAGCTGCTGTACAGTCCAGCGTAGAACCTGCAGTGGCGCATGGAAGCGCTCACGCGTCACCTCCAGGTAGAGAATTACTGTAGGCTGCTGTCAGTTACAACTAAATAATAATAACATAAAATGGTGTAAATTATTATTATTATTATTATTATTATTTAAACTAATGTAATAAATCTGAGCACAACAGTGAACACGGTATTGCCAGCAGGGCACTGCAGCGTCTCCCAGATGTGCCAGTTACAGATTCAGGTAAAATATTATATCCTCCATTAAAGTACAGCAAACCATGGATTTTTCGTTTCCAAAAATTAATTTTAGAACGAACATATTTTCTGAATAATACCTTTGTCCTGTTGAGCCTGCAGTCCCAGAATAAAATGAGCAGGGTGAGGACGGGTCGGTGTGGGAAGGTGTCCGTCCTGGTGCGCAACCGGGGAGACTTATTTTACTAATTTTAATATGTTCTTGATTATTATTGACAGTTAATAATACAACTATTTTGTGTGTGTTGGCGTGTGTGTGCGTGTGTATCAGGGAAACGAGTGCGCGGAGTGTGAATGAGAGGTACGCTGCGCAAATGCGCACTGTAAAAAGTTCAATACATTTTAAAACCTGATTTTAGGCATTAATAAAGCAGATATGAGGCAGACGTTTTGCTGATCCACTTGATTTAATATTTTGTTTCTTTACCTTAATTTCTAATGCATTAGATTACAGAAAAGCAACCTGTTGGTGTGCTCCTGCGCAAAAACACTGCATATGACAGCCTGGCTGACCATAGTGGCCTTTGGAGGGGGGTAAGAATGCTGGCAACACGTGAAGCAGAGCGGAGGACGGAGCAGATAGCAGATGTCGCCACCATTCTCTCATAAATGATTATCCTTCGTCTGGGATGGCCGGAATGCCATGTGTGTGATAGGAATTACAGGGAATCATTTCAGAGGACATCGATCTGATGACAACTGAACCAGCAGTCCTAAGTAGACTCACCCAGCTCCGCTGTGCAGCTGCGCTGAGTGATTGGCGTGCAGACACCTGTAATTCTTTGTGCTTTCCCAAATGTATCTTTAAGAGTTATGATGCACACAAATAAAAACAGATTTTCCCTTTCCCTACAAAGTCTGTATGTAGCCGCTAAATGCAGGGTGTCTGCATTTTTATTTCATTTGTCTGGCTCCCCAAGCTCTACAAGAGATTATTTATTTCAAAATGCAGTCATATACATTGTTGCTTCACTATGGTTTAGTATTGAGGCCAGGAAATAAAATGTATTTCATCATGTTAATGTAGCAGTGTCCTTCTTTGAAAAAAAGGAGAGGTGTTCATTTGATTGGTCAAATTGCGCTCAGCTGGGTTAACCCACTTTCTCTCCTCTCTCTTGCGCCACCTGCGCCGGTGGGCGGGATGGAGGCGTGACTGCGCCTGGTTCACGAAATTGGGACAATTTTCTGGACACGCCCCGTTGACTTTATCCGCCGACGGCGCACTCTGCCCTCCGCTGACAGCGGGCGGATTCGGCGCAGTCAGCGAAGTTAGAGCCCATAACCTTAAAGTCCAGTGTATGCGTACAACCCTGAAGAGCCAATGTATCAGCAGAAAAGGCGTGAACTTGTGGAATGAATTAGACAACACCTTAAAAACATCTAGTAGTGAGTCACAATTCATAAAACTATACAAAATATATGCACTTAAAGAATATGCTAAAGAGCAATGAGTGAACTAATCCCCAAGATAAGTAAATCGATCCATGGACAGACACGTATGCACCACAGTGTGTACATGGCTGGGATGGAAATTGTGGGTTCTGGTTCTATGGGTAGGTTCATGTGCATGTAAAATGTAAATATACTCTCAGTTGCAGTTCTCACGTAAGTCTGAGTACACGCAGCTGCACTATGAGACTGTAATGTCTGGAGTGGACATATACATAAGCAATAGCTTCAGCCTACTCCTTTTGAGTTATTTGACTTTTGAGTTATTAGGCCCGAGCCCCTGGCCTGCCAAGGGCGAAGGGCCTATTGTTTCTGCAACACAGACAACGACTAGTCGAGCGCGAAGCGCTCGACCTCAGGCCTTTCACACGCTCAAAACACACAACGATGACAAGTCGAGCGCGCAGCGCTCGACCACAGTCATCATACAACATGTCCAGACACACACACACCGACACGCACTCACACATACGTGTGTACAAACACAAAAACGCACACACACACACGAATTTTCGAGCGCGCAGCGCTCGACCACAGGCTTTTCACACACTCAAACGTACAAAAATGACACGTCGAGCGCGCAGCGCTCGACCTCAGACATAGGCCAACATGTCCAGACACACACACCCCGACATGCATTCATACACACGTGTACAAATACAAAAAACGCACACACACTCTCACACACAAACATGAATTGTCGAGCGCGTAGCGCTCGACCACAGACATTCACACTCTCAAACACCCCACAGACGCGTCAGGCTTGTCGAGACCTTTCCGAAAATATATAACATGTGGGTGAAATAATGGCAGAAAAAAAAATTGCATATTGTTTTTGCAAAAAATATTATTCTTTCTTTCTTCTTCTTCTTCTTCTTCTGCTCTTTAAACTGGAATTTGACCCCCTGAACATGCTCGAAAACTCACCAAATTTTGCACAAAATTCAGTTCCGGTGAAAAATTTTTTTTAATATGTGTTTCAATATTGGGATTTAAAAATTGGCCCTACAGCGCCACCTGCAAAACCCAAAATGCATTGCGTCGATGGGAGGGAGTCCGCAATAAACTTTGTCATACAGCCACAAAATTCGGTATACACATGCGCCTTGTCGGGACAAACAAAAAATATTATTATGAGCCCACCCTCAGAACAGCAGGAAAGCAGCGAGCTGGGATTGAATTTTCAAAATTGCTGAGTCAGCGTTTTCCAGGACGTCGTACAAAATGTTCGTTTTGATCGCGCGCTTCTCCAAATGAGCTGAAATTTGGTGGACACCATCTACACAAGTAGACAATTAAAAGTTATCCAATTCACAAATCTTCAGCTCACGGTTTCCGCGTGGCAACGCCGCAAAGTTGATGTCAAATTTTGCCATTTTTTCAGTGTGATAAATGGCTGCCATTCGTACATAACAAATCCAATCTCACCAATTTAAACACTGATAATCCTTCCTTTCTGGACACATTGACATTTAAATTTGAAAATCGGCGTTACAGCGCCCCCTACAGAATCAAAATAAAATCTGTATGGGGAGTAAAATTATTAGTTTGTCAGAAATGAATGGAATTTGGGTGATAATTCCTTCATGTGGTCCCGATCAAAAAAGCAAATGGTAACCATATTGTAATATCAACGGTGTTGCCGTGGCGATGGCTGAAGTTCCCCATGTTATTCTAATGGGCCCAATTGAAAAATCTCCCATCATATCAAATTTACTTGTTGCCATGGAAATGTGCCAAATTTGACACATGACTTCTGACACTCATGCAGGTGAAAAACGTCAATGGCATCCATGCAGTATTTTGGCTGGTGTTGCTGTGGCGATTGTTTATTTTCCCCAAGTTATTCTTTTGGGCCCAAGTGAAAAAACTTCTGTTATATCAAATTAGGAAAGAGATAGAGAGACAAAAAACAATTTAACAGCCTTCTGAACATCACTTAGTAAAAATTACAGTACAGAATAACAATGTCATAACATTAGTGGTTTTCTCCAATGCTCTGCACAGTCTCCTTGAGTGAAAGGTTGAAGTATTGCACAAGCCTGAGCATATAGATTAAGATAAAGAGGTTTTTAACCCTTTGGACTCTGGTGGTGGTGGTGGTGATGGTGGTGGTGGTGGTGTGTGTGTGTGTGTGTGGGGGGGGGGGGGGGGGGGGGTGTTTGGTTCATTTTTGACTAATTCTGATTTTTCCTTTATATTTCACCTTAAAAGCTTTCTCCAATCAAGATCAGATCAAGACATGGATTCACCGGCCTACGACCAGTCGCCACCGGGCCTTCCACCTGCCGCTCTTGCGGCACTCCGCTCTGCGAGGGAGATCATCACAAGCGCTGCTTTCTCTGCCTCGGCCAGCAGCATCACCGCCAGCGGTCCACCTGCCCGGCCCACCTCGCGCTGCCGCCAGAAGAACTTCACCGGTAGGCCGTGTTCGTGGGAGACACCTCTCCGGTTCCCGCCCACGAGGGCAATGCCGAGGATGCTGTGGATGTCACCGGCCCAGCCGCCTATGAGTGGGACGACGCCGTCGGCAGCATCAGCAGGCAGCAGCAGCAGCAGCGTTTCGGTGTCACAGAGTTCCCACCTCGGCGACTGCACCTCCACCGTTTCCCGCACCAGCCACCATGACCCCCCCCCCCCCCCCCACCGTGAGCCTGTCGAACACCTCGCGGGGTTCCTCACCTCCGCCACCGAGCGCATCAGCCTCGCGCTGCCACTGCAGCCTCCGGAGCCGGTTCAGCGCGACTTTGCACTCGGGCTAGCAACCCAGTCACGGACTCGGTCCCGGACTGCGGTGTTATGTCCCGCAGTGCCTTCATTCCAGGAGAACGTGCGGAAGGATTGGGGTACGCCGCTCACCGCCAAAGGCTACCGCAAATATTCCTGCGTGAACGGCTGGCCGCCGGTCCCCGGAGTGCCTGCAGTAGAGGACTCCGTGAGACTGTGCCTTCTCCCCAAGTCCTCCGCCTGGCCGGGCGGAAAACCCATGCTGCCATCTGAAGGCCCGTCCATGCTTCACATGTACGCGTTTCCGCGTCCGCTTTGGAAGGTCCGCGCACCACCGATGCGGACGCGCTTTCTCCCATGCTACATTTTGAGCTCAGCTGTGCGCGTCTCCTGCAGGCGCGGTGATCCATGCAGCCTCGAGAAGCTTTTTCCGGCTCTACAGACTGTTTATCTGCTCCTTTATTACGGATTATTTAGAGAAAATTAAGCACATACATTGTCAGTACATTATCTTTAAGTATTAAAGTTTATTTAGCCTTTTTTTTTCTGTTTCTGAATCGCGGGGGCGGCGCCGGAGCGATTAGTTACTTTTTCACTTCTGTCTGCAGACCTTCTCCTCCCTCCAGACAGTCTGCTCTCTCTTTCCACGAGTTTTTCACTCTTTCGGTGTCTTTAAGTGGAGCCATCAGGCTGTAGCTCCGTCTACTTTCACGTTAACCGTCATGTTTGTTTGCTATGGCGCTCTGGCGCAGGCGCACTCTTCCGCGACCTGCGCGCACTGCGCAACGCGGTCTCAATTTCTGGCTGCTGCGCGGACGTCCGCGGATCGGTCCGCGCGGACCCTAGCGGACAGGAATTCATGACGATTTTTACGTCACGCGGACCAACGCGCAACGCGCACCCACGCGGACATGTGAAGCATGGACGGGCCTTGAGAGAGACAGGCGCATGGCGCCCTTCCTGGATCATGGTTACGCTAGCGGCAATCAGATATTCGCCCTGGCCAACAAGATGACAATTCTGCTGGGCTCCGTGGATAAGATATGCCACGAGAGGTCCCAGCTCACTCCAGATGACATTAAGGAAATCCAGAACGCGGCCGAGGTCCTCACACGGATGCTCAGGGCTGTCGCCGTCAACGGAGGCCGCGTCATGGCAAGTGCACAGCTCGCCATGAGGCACCTGTGGCTTGGCCTGTCCTCACTGTCTTACCGGGACCAGCGGGGAGTCCTGGGCCTCCCCCTGTCCACCTCCTATCTCTTCGGGTCTGACATACAGGCCATCATCTAGCACTTGGAAGTGGCTGCGCGCCGCTCGCACCGCATCTGCAGCCTAGCTGTGAACCGCCACCGCTGAGACGACGTCCCGCGGACCAGCGGCGCCCAGCCCCCTGGAGCTCCCCGGTGTCTGGCCAGACTCGACCGTCTTCCCGCCGACCCTCCCGGGACGCCGACCAGCAGAAACGGGCCCACGCTTCCGAGTCCCGGAGCGCCCTGTCCGCTCGTCCAACTCCAGCTGTGAAATCTGTGAATAAAGGAAGTCGGGCAGGTTACAACTATTTCAGTGCAGCTGTCTTTTCTTTCCCCCGTTGTTTACACAATCGAAAAGTGTTAAACTCGGCAGGGTCTCTCCACCTCTCGTCTCCCGCCTGGGATAAAGCGTCTGAGATTGGTGAGTTGAACGCGCATTCATGTGCTTGCCGCACGGCGGCTGCGCATACGGGATGCAGCAGCGCATCGAGACCGCTGGCTTCCCCGTCGTGCGCGCCTTGGAATTGGAGCACTGCTGAGGTTCTTCCAGCACCCCGTAAACGCTCCAGGCTGCATTATCCGTCGGCTTTGACTCAGGTGAGCATAGCGAAGCGTCCTAGCAGCGGAACTTTGCCGATCCAGGTCTCCGCCGCTGGGCGCCTCGCTCTCGGCGTTATTCATCACGCTTCCAGCAGCGTTTCCCCTCGCGGTGAGGCGTCGGGGCGAAAGAGCCGTACCGCTCCGGGTTATCGCCGCACGGCGTCCCGTCAGTGTGCATCCCGGCCCCAGCTTCAGGACCAAGGCCAGCAGCACGGGAAACTCCGCACTCTCGCGGCCTCTGCCCAGGTTGTCTCCAACAAAGAGCCGGCCTGCGGCCCCGGAGCGGCCACCCACGCTCGAGCCCATTTGTACCAGCTGTGAAGATGTCATTGTTTTGTATGTGTATTAAATGTTGCCCACAGCATCATAGTCCTCCAGCCAAGTTTCCATGCACAATATTTGACATGCATTCCGAATCACTAAAACTAAACCAGAGGGTGGGGACTCAAATTATATCAAGTTTGTTATAACATCTTGAGCTCAAACAGACTGAGAACTGAAAAGTCTGTATAGCAACAATGTAATGGTGGAAGGTCAGCACACATATGGTTTCATTTAGGAGCAAGAGCTGCTTTTTCACGTTGCTTCATTATTTATTTTCTTAAAGTATTAGCTCGTTAAGCAGCACCACCCAGTCTCTGGCTTTCAGACATGTCCTGGCCTCCTTTTCTCCCCCTCGCCATCGCTTCAAGGTGCCTGAAGAGCGGCTTACATGCGAGCTGAAGACATTTTCAGGTTGCTCTGCGGTTCCAACAGATTAAATCGTCTGCACCGCCAAAAGCGGACCAATCACAGGCCTCGACGTTCATGTCACCACGCGTCGCCTCGACGTGAAGTCAGAATTTTTGGGAGGTGCATGTCAAGCCCTAGCGTAGCCCGACGTAGGGCTACGACGTAGGTGTTGTAGGAACGATGTCGCGGCGACGGGGAAGCATACTGAGGCCTTAAAGCAGTACTATGCAAGATTTGCTTTAGCGCTCCCCCTACTGGTCTCCTGTGAAAGCTCAGTCATAAATGTCCTCCGCATCCCCCCCGCGTGCAGAGAGCGTCCCACTCCCGTTTCCTTTTTTTCTGCTCGTTTGACAAAGTTTTTTTCTGTCTTTTTGGTTCTGCCATCCGTGAGCACCTCAGGGTGGCGTTGCTAACGCTAGCGAGGATTTCATGTTTGTTTTACGTGCTTTTGTTAAATCTTTGGCAGCGGCAGTTCCTGCGCTGCCCGGGTAGTGCCGTCTGTTGTAGACATGCCTGCCTCGCACACTTCTACGAGACAAGGTGCCACTCCTCTTTATTTTTCAGTTACCAAACCGAAATTAGAACCAATCAACACATCATGCAAAGATCGTCTATTGCAACACAATGACAGATATCGCACTCCAACAGCTTTTATACTTGTAATCCTGTCTGAGCACCGTACAGCAGGTTTGTTCTCACGAGATGTTGTCGGGTCCGCTCCTCTGAAATTGCAAGCGCTGTTTTCAGGACACAGACCCCGGGGGGAGTGGAGGGACAGGCGAATCACCGTGACAAGTCTTTGTTTACCCCCACAGGGACTCTGAAACACATTTATTGAGGTAAAAATGTTGCAAAGTTCTGCTTGAACAGTTAAGCTAAGTGGCTGATAACACATTTCAACACCTCTCATGTTTCAGTCAAAATTAGCAGGGCACCGCAGGGACTCGAACCCCATCCCAGTAAACCAGGAGTACCATTACCAGTGCCTTTTGCTTTTTTGAGAACACATGGAAGGCAAAGCAAAACCTGCATTACAACAGCATATGCATGGCTGGTTTTAAATTGTTGCCACATTCTACATCCTTACATTAATCACATGCATTCTTTGACATCTCTTTATGAGTATACAATGTGTCTCTATGGGAAAATATCAAAAATCATTTTGCACCTCCTATATGTGAAATGAGGCCTGTTGTCAATTAGTGTTACAATGTTTCTCTTTGCTTTTGCTTAATTTTTGTTTTTATTCTTTTCTGACTTTATTGATCAATGCTGTTGTAATACAGGAAATGAAACCTCATAACCATAACACTTGAACTAACAATGTGGAAAAGAATAGTTAATCACTAACTTAACTCGAAAAATTTCTTTGAGATTTTTTTTTTTTTTTTAGTATATCTAAAGTTATCGGTGGATCCCAGGAAGAGTAGCTGCAGCGAGCTGCAGCTAATGGGGATCCTAACAAATAAACAAATAAACTTAATACACAGGTTAATGTCCCACAGAATATAGAAAATACAAATTTAGCAAACTAATAACTGAACCGTGCTGACAATTATGAATACTCACTAGATTAAATAGAACTATTTATATTTATTAATTAACTATTTATAATGAACTAAGTACATTATCCCGTTGAACCAGTCATGGACACCTTGACAGGGACAAAGATAAACCCTACAGTATGTGTGCACGCATCACTGTAGGGCACAGAAACATCTACCAATAAAACCACAACTACAAGAAATATATTCACAACTATAATCACTAATAAAGTTAAACATTAACAACAAAACCTGATGCAGTAACTATCTAAAAACCTGACTAACTGCTAAAATTCAATGATTCACATTCCAATCAATGTTCTGGAAGACAAACACACTTAAAAAGTACAATGTAGACACTTAAATTCATGATCAAAGTCAATTATAAATATGTTTTTAAAATTTAGGCAAAGGGTGAAAAAGCTGAATGCTCAACAATTGCAAGAGAAATAGACTTTGAAGGCATGATGGAAACAGCATGGGGATGACAAATTTGTGACAAACTGAAACCAGCCATTAAAGAAAGTCATGTGGTGAGTCAGCACAATCTGTAACAGCTGTCCATTTTAATTTGAAACTGTTGATGTAGGCACACAATTTATGTGGATTTCCCCTTAAAAGAACACACAATCCCTTCATGGTCGCTAAAGTAAATTGGCATGACTGAACAGTCTACATCATATTGATTAGAATTTAGGTAGAAATGATCAATTAATGTCCCCCTCTCAGTTGTGGGAGATGTGACATATTGAATATAACCTCTTTCTAACATAAAATTGCAGAGACTTGTAGATTTCAATATGTCATCATTAAAATCTCCCATCACACCCACAGTGGCATAAAGTGAACTCAGCCAAATTAATAATCTGTCTAAATTATACTTGAATAGAGACATAGGGTAAGACGGTGGACGGTAAACTACTGCTATGACGATTTGGTGCTCTGCAAAATAATTCACTAAACATTCTAAGTCCATGTCTGGTACTGTGATTTCATTATTAAGGTTCTCTTCACAGTACATGCCAACTCCACCGTGCTGTTGGCCACGTAAACTAACCAGTGCTGTGTCGTTACTGCACTGATATGAAAGACTACGGGGGCGACTATGGAAATTAAAGCCTTCAATGTGGCAACTCTGAAATGGTGACTCCTCAGATAACCATGTCTCTACCACAGCAACACAGTTAGGCTGCAAAAGCTGTGTGTGAGAAGCCAAATCTGACACATGTCGTACCAAACCTTGTATGTTCATGAAAAACAGCGTCAAAACATGTGTCTCTTGTCTGTGCCAAGACAAACTGTCCACCATGAAGGGAGGGAGGCTCTCCAACGCGGCTCTGATCTTATCATTACAGTAAATGGCCTTTTCGGAGTAGTCTTGAATTACGAGACCCTCTAAACTCCGAACGCGGCTTAAGGCCACATACGCCTGACCCGGGGCAAATACTTTTTTAAGGGACACCACAGCTTGATCGACAGTAAGGCCCTGTACTTTATGAACGGTACACGCCCACGCGAGTTTGAATGGAAACTGACGCCGCCGCTCACCGCGTTTATTCGCCTGTTCTTCCTCAGGTCCAATGCGAGTCGAACCGGTCAGAGCTGCAGGGGTATGGGTTTGCTTCCTTCTGTTTGCTCCTACTTTATCATCATCAAATTTAACATAAATTGCTAAAGGAAGCTGTTTGTTCTGTGGGTCTTCTACTATTTGAGTAACTATACCACATACCCCATTTACTAGGCCATCAGACACATCTATGTTTTTACACAGCATAACACGGGCATTAACGCCAATAAAAAGTGACTCCACCAAACTGGCATTTTCGGATTTATGGAGACACAGATGGCCTTCTAATTTTTTTAATTTACCCGTGTTTTTATCGATACCAAAATCTTGCGCATTAATCATTTTTACATCAGAACACACACAATTAAGCTTCTTTAAATTATACGTCTGCACGTACTCCCTTTTAGAAAAAATGTGCAGCACATCAGGGTCTTCACCCGTTTCACGACGCTTCAATATATCTGCATCATTTTGAAGCATGGGTGCCCCTCTTGAACGCACTCTTAACCGATTTAAAAGCTCTGCAAAAACGCTATCTTGTTGCCTAACGATCTTTTTTAATTCTGCTATTTTAAAGAAATCTCTAAAAAAATTAATGCCCACAGTTTCTTTTAACAAAGCCTGACCTTTAACTGGAGGCAACTGATAAAAATCTCCTACCGCAATGACGCAAACATTTCCAAATAGAACCGAATTAGGTGTCTGTTTAATCTGAGATAATCGACCCTCAATATGCATAAACACCTTTTGGTCAACCATCGATATTTCATCAATGATTACAATTTGAATGTCCAAGTATTTTGTGCGCAGCGTATTAAGCTTCTCCTCTCTAAGTGGTTGATACTGTTTTGGGGGATTTGCAGGAATGCTAAATGTGGTATAAATAGTAGCCGCCTTTATATTGTACGCTGCTATCCCCGTTGGAGCCGTTAATAAAACGCTAATATTATCGGGACCGTGACAAATAGGGGCCAACAAACGCGACGCCTCGTATTGAATGGCCCGAACAAGGTGGCTTTTCCCAGTGCCTGCCCCTCCTGTAATCAATACGTGCAATGGCTCAGGATTATTACCAGCTACCTTTTCTATGCACCATTGTCGTATTTTGTAAAAAATAGACAGCTGTTCCTCATTGAGGCTTCTCACAAGTGAGAGACCCTCAGCTCGACTCATCACATTTCTTGTCTCAAAATTACCAATTTCCTCGTGTCTCACAGCCAAATCAGGGATGTGTTCTTGATCATGCTCAGAGTGGACCTCCTGCAACATTTCGCTAAACTGCTCTTTTGACTCCAACCTTTCAACTTCCGCCTCGGGGCAGAGATTTGCCCACGCCTCTTCTAAAATGTCCTCAGAGTCCATTTTCTCTTGTATCTCGTCCAAATCCTCAGCCTCTATTTCAAAACGGCGCCTATTCCCATCAACGATCGGTTTTACAGAATGAACACACCCATTACTAAATCGCACCTCCCCGTGTTTATAAAATTGTTGATAAGTTTCAAATTGAGCTGGCTTAAGATCGTTTTCATTGCGATATGGTAAAAATAATTGTAGGATGCTCAAATGGAATAATTCTGGATTTTTTGTTTCTGAGAACCTTGCATATCTAACTATGGCTGGCTGTGTTCTCTCTCTTTTTGCTATCCAGCCTAATGAATTTTGTAACTGAATTGACTTTTTACACTTTTCTGTTTGACTAAGAACGCGGTACTCCGATACAAAACTAGCGATGCACATATCATTAAATGTGCTGTCATTAGGCCTACTCTGGTAACGCTCTATAATGTTAGTCATCCAAATACTGTCTGCTGACTCGTTTTGTATTTGACCGATAGGTTTGCTCAATCTAACTATGTTATCACCTGTCGGAATAAATTCTACTTTCCGTGAAAATTCTTTTAAGTGCATGTTTGTGACGCGATAAACAGCTTCCTGCGCAGAGACATCACGATTATGTAAATAAACGCTCCCTAGCTTTTTCAATGCCTCTTTTGCACTAACATTACCTTTGGAAGCTTCTTTTTGAGCATTACCTAAGAGCAAACCCATCTCCTTCTCTGCCTTAGATATGTATGAAATGATGTAAACTATACATGCCCACGCATCAACAACAAATTGAATATCCATATTCGCATTCCAAGCATCCAACAATTTCGGATTGTAATTATTAACCCAAACTTCTTTAATTCCCCTCTTTAGAACTAAATGTGTGTGACCGCCTAATGCCTTATAAGCCAGTTCAAAAGTGCGCTGATCTAATCCAAGAGCTTTAAACAATGACTGCACACTATCAATCGGTAAATTGTCATCTAAGATAGCTGTTTTAAGTGCAGTCATGATCGTGAGAGCTTTTTCTTTCGGCATTATCAAATTTAAATCTTCTTCTGTTTGTTTAATAAACGTACGCATGGACGGAGGTCGTGGGAAATTAAAGCGACACGTCTTTTTGCCTTTTTTGCACGTTTTGGAGTGACGTTTGGAATGCTGCTGCACTGAAGTAACTTTTTCTAATAAATTTGGGTCAGAAGGTAGCTCGCAGGAAATGTACTTATCAACAAATTCAACTACCTCTTCATCTGTGTTTACGCCAATCTTCGGAGCATTTTTTATCCAAAACAAACAGTGTACATGTGGTGACCCGCGCTGCTGAAATTCCACGCGATAAAAATAATCAATTATTTCGCCAATTGGATGAGCAGGAGATTTAAGGACTTTGTTTAGGAATTGCCGCCAACGCGCGTCAAACATTCGAGCTGCAGTTACAGGGTTCCGACGTAATAGATCACATCTCTCTGCCCAATTTAGATCTTCTTCTTTCCTGGTACTGCCTTCTATTTTTAATAACGCCTTCAGGAGATTTGGCCAACGGAGATCTGCTGAACTAAAGGAACAGAACCACGTTGGAATACCCAACTGGCGCACCATCGCAATTAAGTCTTTTAAAGCGGATTGCCAGTATGGGGGCGTACCTCTAATAGGCTTCATAAAACGAAAACCATCATCACATTGTAACAAATTTTCCAAGTTTTCCTTCTCTGCAGCAGCATTACCTGGGCCCTGACACGCATGTCCTTTACGCAAAGCTATTGAGACCTTTGAGACAACCTGCTCTACTTCCAGCATGTACAGAGCCATGAAAAGAAATTTGAGATTTCGCGCAAATCTCCCATCTGCATGTAAAAGCCTGTTGATGAAATATCGACATAAAGTAATACGAATGCGCCTTTTGGTGTGAAATGTGTTACTCCCAAAGGGGAACTCTTTGGGGAAGCATTTAGCTTCATTCTCCTCATCTGTAAGTAAACTTACTGGACTGTTCCCTTCTGCCGGAGCCAAATTTAATACACCCTGGAAGTAGTTGTCAAGAGCCTCCTGAGCTATATCTATGGGCATAAAAAATGTGTCCTGGAACATGCAATGACGCTGCCTATCGTGGAGGTGCTCATCATCTAAATCATCCTCTATTTCTTGCTCCCCTTCTTCTTCTCCTTCCCCTGCTTTTTGCTTTCCCTGCTTTTTCTGCCCCTGCAGAGCCTGTCCTCCCTCTTTTTCCGACGCTCTCTGGCCTGACGCACCCGTGATTTTAGATTTGTCCTCTTGCCTAATAAATTCATTAACCCACTCTTCATCAAACTCAATGTCTAAATAATGTTTATTATTAGCTTTAAGAAACGCTATCGCGCGCCGAATTCGATCCGTGTCTACATATTGATATTCGTAGTGACCCTTATAAGAAAGTTTACGCTTTAATTTCACAGGTAATAACCATCCGTCCATGTTACGACGCGGCAACAACTTTGTGGATTCCACAATGTTGGCAGGTACGCAGGTCACAGGGCCGTGAACCCCCCCTTGTCCTCCCTTTGGCAAAGCATGCATTTGCATAAAGATGATATTAAGCGCCACTATATGTTGTTCGACAGTATTTAAACATGCAAGTTCTGGAGGAATGTCGTCTAACTGTAAATTGTTCATTGAGCATTCAGCTGGCATTTCACCCTTTTTGACTTTGGAGTTACAAGTGTAGCAGATCCACAAACTACCTCTGCAGCTAGACAACGGGCACGGCGATGGACAACTACTGACACAAGTATGTAAATAGGCCTCTGAAATACAAACATCTGCAACAGCAGCAGATTTTGGATCAACCATAAAGTCTTCCTTTCTACAAGGTAAGACTTGTTTCACAAATAATAATTTGAAACAAATGCAACAGATATACTCAGGGCCGTTTTCTACTGCTTTCAAAAATTGTTCCTTGACCAAATCAAAGTTATCTGCCTGTTTTTGTTTAATTTGCCTTTTTCTATTTATATATGCAGCCCGAGTTTGATTTTTGTATTGATTGTTTCTGGTATACTTTACTTTACTATAGCTTTTTACATTTTTTTTATGTTGAAAATCATGTTTATACTTTTTGATGCTTAAGGTTTTTTTCTTTTCTCTATATTCTACATTGTCTTGATATTTCAGCTTAATTGCTGCCTTTGTGGTCATCTTCTTTTTCTCTCTATATTCTACATTGTCTTGATATTTCAGCTTAATTGCTGCCTTTGTGGTCATCTTCTTTTTCTCTCTATATTCTACATTGCCCCTATACTTAAGTCTGGCTGCGGCTTTCTTTTTCTTTTGATATTCTAAATTCTCTCTGTATTTCAGATTGAGTGCAGCTCGCTTTTTCTTTTGATATTTTAAATTCTCTCTGTATTTCAGATTGAGTGCAGCTCGCTTCCTCTTTTGATATTCTAAATTCTCTCTGTATTTCAGATTGATCGCAGCCTTCTTTTTCTCTTTCAACATTATATTGAGTGCATATTTAATTTTGTTTAGTCTCTTTACTTTAAATCTATAATTTACATTTTCTTTGTATTTCTTTCGAAGTCTTTCAAGCATCATCTCTTTACATGTGTCATATTTGGTTGTAATATATTTTTGTTTTTTCTTCTGAATGTACTTTGACAACCTACATGGCACATTGCTTTTTAGTGTCAGATGATCAATTGAGGCATTTATCTGTCTAGATCTAATGTTGTAACCCACAAGCTCACTAATTTGGCAGCATCCATAACAGTTGTGGGTCACAGGGTTTTTTACACAAGTAACTACTTCATAATGAATGTTGTTAATATTTTCCAGATAAATGCCATTTGTGGACAAAGGCCTGGTAGTACAACCAAATTTAAGCCAACGCCCACTCAAAAATGTATAAATGTCAACACCTAAAAGATCTGCTGCTGCTTGGATCTCGACTTCAGTGGCCCACATGTTTACTTTACACATATTTGTGCTGTTAATATATTCGACCACAGATGAGTGGCCATCACGCAAAATACTTTGGTATTGTAAAACATTATTTTCCAGATGTTTAACGACCGCAAGTCTAATTTTCCTATGAGATTTTTGTGTTCCACTAATGGCGTGTGAAATCGATCGAAAGAAACAATTACCGTCGGGAACAATTTTAACTTTTGTACATGGCACACCTAATGGTCCCATAGAACCAGTTTTTGGTTCTGCTACAACATGTCTCTCATAGTCAATATTTAGATTTCTACACAATGTCCTACAGACACTTTCCCAAAGTGGGCTGAAATTATGGGTTTCAGTGATGGCACTGGAAAACACCACATCAAAATCAACATCAGATTCATGGTCATGCTTTGCTTTTTTGAGTGTGTGTGCGCTTCCGGAAACAGATGTCAATTCACTTGGAGCTGACCTTTTACATCCTGTCTTTAGGACAGAATCAGGATGAGTCTGAGGTGGAACGGCCTCAGATTCATCCTGCTTCTGTCCAACAGCTGTAACAACCACACCTGTAATCTCAAATTGTTTAACATCTATCTGAAAACAACCTGCCAGCTCGCAAAAATGGGCATACAACTCATCGACAGACCTAAAATACAACACTACACTGTTGCCCTCTTTTGAATCTACCATCCCTGTAGCACTACGCATGTGAGAATCTACAACTGCGTATCTACCCCTGTCTCTAATGACAGCAACAGTGTTGGCACACAGCGTCAGTAGACATGTGTTATAGTGCGCCAACATCTGCTCTAGTCCTGCATCCAGCGTAACCCAGCTGCCTGCCTCAATAAACTCATGCTCTACTATATTTGCAGCCCCATTAACTGGCTGGCTGAACTCAAACTGATACTGCTGACCTTCAATAACTGACTCTTTTGGTAAATCAGTGGCAAGCAACAGCTCATTGCCATGAGTCAAGTTATTGTCCCTAAGACAGGTGTACAGTCCATCACCCACTTCCAAAGTCCGATCTAAATCCTGTTGTGCCCATGACAACACACTGGAAGCTGTATGCTTAGCTAATGCTGTTAAAGCTATTGCTGCACACTGTACTCCCCTGTACTTGAACCTGCCATGGCCCTGATGGAAGCTACCCCTAATACAGCTCCTTTGGACAGAAGCAGGATGAGTCTGAGGTGGAACGGCCTCAGACTCATCCTGCTTCTGTCCAACAGCTGTAACAACCACACCTGTAATCTCAAATTGTTTAACATCTATCTGAAAACAACCTGCCAGCTCGCAAAAATGGGCATACAACTCATCGACAGACCTAAAATACAACACTACACTGTTGCCCTCTTTTGAATCTACCATCCCTGTAGCACTACGCATGTGAGAATCTACAACTGCGTATCTACCCCTGTCTCTAATGACAGCAACAGTGTTGGCACACAGCGTCAGTAGACATGTGTTATAGTGCGCCAACATCTGCTCTAGTCCTGCATCCAGCGTAACCCAGCTGCCTGCCTCAATAAACTCATGCTCTACTATATTTGCAGCCCCATTAACTGGCTGGCTGAACTCAAACTGATACAGCTGACCTTCAATAACTGACTCTTTTGGTAAATCAGTGGCAAGCAACAGCTCATTGCCATGAGTCA
Source organism: Salarias fasciatus (assembly GCF_902148845.1). Lineage (NCBI taxonomy): Eukaryota > Metazoa > Chordata > Actinopteri > Blenniiformes > Blenniidae > Salarias > Salarias fasciatus. The sequence goes on along the minus strand of NC_043761.1, from coordinate 19,615,798 downwards.
AGTTATTGTCTTTAAGACCGGTGTACAGTCCATCACCCACTTCCAAAGTCCGATCTAAATCCTGTTGTGCCCATGACAACACACTGGAAGCTGTATGCTTAGCTAATGCTGTTAAAGCTATTGCTGCACACTGTACTCCCCTGTACTTGAACCTGCCATGGCCCTGATGGAAGCTACCCCTAATACAGCTCGGAAGACAAACCAACTTACTGACCTCCCTCAGAACGTTGCTCGACACAACAGGACTAACTATCTCCATCACTTCAGCATCACCAGTACCAAATGTCACCACACCTTCACTAACATCTACATCAGAGTGTGCACAACAAATGCAAGACCGACCTTTGTCCCCATTGTCAGAAGCTCTCTCCTCGTGGGCAGTTGGTGGAATGCTGCGACGCGGAGAAGGCTGACTGGTTGATGGAGCCATGCTGGTCATCTGCAGGATGTAAGAAAAGCACAGAATTATCAGACCCTCTCAAATGTAAATTATTCTCACAATGTCCAGCAGATATGTTTTTAAAGCAGTACATAATATAAAAATACAACTCACCTGGTCCATAAAGATGACTGGCCTGTCCCTGGAACTACCAGATGGCATCACCCCTACATCACCGAACTGGAGCTGCACAAAAGAATGTGTTACACATTATTCTACAAAAGGCCCTTGAATGGTGATGATAGCAGAAAAGTCTACACACACACACACACACACACACACACACACACACACACACACACACACACACACACACACACACACACACACACACACACACACCTCATCCTCCAGGAAGCTGTCCCGGATGACCACAGGGGTGGACAACATTTCTGTTGTCACTGCCTCCACCTAAAACACAACCAAAAAAATAAACTGTAAACACGCATTCAACAGCCATAAACCTCGACGAACGTGGTGACCCGCCGACACGGAGCTGGGAAGTGAGCTGGGTCTCACTGCAACCATTTCTTGTGCTGCCTTGAACTTAAAGATAATGCATAAACATTTTTCACATTTTTAAACGAGTGTGCAACATCTGAAAAACACCCACCTGGCGTCTTGGTTGGCGTCTCTTTGATGCAGCATGATTGCGACGTTTTGACTGATGTGTGTAAGGAAAAACAAAAAACACAATTTTACAAATTTTACTTGAGCACTACTAAAAGAGTGAGGAAGGAGCTCCCCTCTTCCGTGGACACAAGCCACAGAAACAAGCATTTCATTAAGCTGCATTACGCCCAAGGCCTGCAGGGGGCGGTGTTTCGCATAAAACATGCAAACTCCTTAATGCACCTTTAACATAAGATATAATGCTTACCTTCTTCTCTGAAGAAAAGCCCCCGCCACAGCCACCAGAAGAAGCAGACTGCCCCACGAAGAGCTCAGCCCCCCTTGTTGCATTCTTGCCGTGCAGCATGTGAAAAGATAAAAGCTAAATGATAATATGCTATAATATATAATAATATCCAATATCTAAGCTCTCAAACGTAAATTAATTTCACACCACTGAGTCGATACACCTTTGAAACTGCTACATAATAGGAAAAAGACATCAATCAACTCACCTGGTCTACCAAGACCACTGGTCCGTCTGTGGAGCTGGTCTGGGACGTTCCTGGCATCCCTCCCACATCACGGAACTGTGGCTGCATAAAAGAATGACATGTGTTACATATGTTTCTACTAAAGGCCACAGTTTGATGCTATAAACAATTGTAAAGACGCATTCAGTGGCCATGAAACTATAACCTGGTCCTCCTCCATAGCAGACGGAGAGCTGGCAGGTCTCACTGCCACAGCCTGCTGCGGTGCCTCCACGTTGAAAATACAGGATTACAATTCAGAAAATTCTTTCAAAGTTTTAAACTTGTGTGTGCAACATCTGAAAAACACCCACCTGGCCTCTTGGTCGGCGTCTCTTTAATGCAGCATGCTTGCGACGCTTTGACTGATGTGTGTAGGAAAAACAAAAAAAACAAAGGTTACATTCTGTGCTCAAGAGAAGACTACATTTAACATGAGATATAATGCTTACCTTCTTTGAAGAAAAGCTCCCCCCACAGCCACCATGAGATGGAGAAATGTGCTCCATCTTAACCAGCATGGCAGGGCTGAACCAGCGAGGCGACAGGGGGAAGGAGAAAACTGTCTCCACCTCAAAACAAAAGAAACAACACTTTAGTTAAAGCAGTAGCATACACATAAACAGCTTTACAGAGCAGTACACTAACCTCCTGCGCCACTGGCCGCCCGTTGTTTGGGGAGATCCGATGCTTAGTGACAAAATAACAATGAATTAGTCAACATAATGCAACTCCAAGGACAATACTTTAAACCGGTACCTGCCCCTTACCTTGCTGTCCTTCCCAATCACTGTCCACTCAGCTGGGGGCGTGCGTGGCACGGGCGACGGTGCGGTCAGCACCAGCCGAGGGGCAGCACTGCTGAATGGAAGGGGCTGGGGAGGAGGCCGCCTGCTGGTGGATGGGTGTGGCTGGGGAGGAGACACCAGGGCAGCAACAGCGTTGTCCAACTGCTGGACAAGGATCGCCATGCCATCGCTGTCGCTCAGGTGAATCTGAAACACACCGTTCACCCACGGTCAATAAAATGTTCACAAAATTAAGTGATTTTATAAAACACAGACATTGTACTTACACCATCCCGGGCCCACAGCTCCCTGCGTCCCAGAGGGAAATGCTGCGCCATGGAGAAATAACGGAGTCCTAAAAAAACATTATGAACCGAACCAAAAAAAAAAAAAGAGAGCACGTCACATAAAGTATGTCACATGTTCAAAGAGACAAGTGAACACAAGTAACATTATTATTTTTAAACTAAAATGGTCAAGCTATCAGACAAGTGCAGAGGATCGTGTCCTCAATCTTATCTGATGCCTTGCACCTCCGTACAGTCCTGCTGTTCCTCTGGACAGAGGATTTTTATTTCAAAGTACTGTACAAGAAGGTATAAAAAGAGATTTGCTACGACGGTCGGTCTGAATCTGCAGAATATTTCTCCATACTTTTCTACTCTAAGCTGTTGCTTATAGTGGAAAAGTGTGGAGAAATGTTACATTATACATTCTGTTCAGAATGAAAACTGATGTCATATGTGATCGCAGTAAAACAAATCTACCCACGGTTACAAATAAAAACTTGAATATTCACATACCTCTTGCAGCTGACACCTGTTGGTATGCCTGACGATGCGCTGCCTGAAGCTCCGCGTCAGCACTCAGCCGGGGCGGAAAATCCAGGACACACACCTGCAAACAAAATACAATTGAGACCATGTATAACTTGTAAACAAAGTACCATTTATTCAAGGAGAATGTAAAACACCCACTGTAGGCCAGCGTCCACAAACATGGTCCAGGAGCTTCCCGAACTCCTCCGCAGCCTGGGAGACCGTTCTGCAAGCCGCGAGACCATTGCAAGTCGCCATGACAACGACAACATCGGGCACTGATGAGCACAAAAGGGTCAGATGTTAAATGTGTCAAAAAACATCACAAAAGTCATTGTTTTTTCTTGCTACTGCACCCACCACGGTCAAGCTCGGTCGCTGCCACCTCCTTCAGGATGTCCCGTGCGGCTCCGCCAGGTGTTGCACTAATCCCGAAGGAAAAGCGACTGCTTGGCATCGGCACGTACCCATCCACGACAGAACGCAGATGGGAGTTACCGATAACCAGCGCAAACTAGATAAAAGAAACAACAGTTGATGTTTACTGTTTTTTAATAGCTTCAAAAACTAGACATTTTGATGAAACTTAGCCCTTTGCCGTCAGCCGTTTGTGGCGCAGCTGGTGTCAATACAGCTGAGGCACCAGCTCCACCTGCTGGTCAAAATCAGTCTCTGCACCCAAGGTTGGCACGCTCTGCTGTCAATCCTGCTGAAATAAAGTCATCCTGGAAATAGACACCCTGTTTGATTCTGAGGGTTAACAACTTGCCTGCTTGTCGGGATACTCCACCGGGATGATCAGCTTGTGCTGCCGTCCGGACTTCCCACGTGGCCAGATCCGGGCCCTGTGCCGAATACCATGGCCTATAAAGACATAAGTGAAATCATTTACCGTCTAATCAAATAATTCAGTTCAGAAAAATAAAGAGATTAACTTACGGGAAGTGGGCTCCGCAGATGGAGGGGAACGAGCAGCGGGAACAACTGCTCCCCTGAAAGAGCAGGCCTGGGAGAGGGTGGGCCACTCCCCGAGCTGCTCCACAGAGGAAGCAGACTGCCCCACGAAGAGCTCAGCCCCCCTTGTCGCATTCTTGCCGTGCAGCATGTGAAAAGATAAAAGCTAAATGATAATATGCTATAATATATAATAATATCCAATATCTAAGCTCTCAAACGTAAATTAATTTCACACCATTGAGTAGATATGCCTTTGAAACTGCTACATAATAGGAAAAAGACATCAATCAACTCACCTGGTCTACCAAGACCACTGGTCCGTCTGTGGAGCTGGTCTGGGACGTTCCTGGCATCCCTCCCACATCACGGAACTGTGGCTGCATAGAAGAATGAAATGTGTTACATATGTTTCCACTAAAGGCCACAGTTTGATGCTAAAAACAGTTGTAAAGACGCATTCAGTGGCCATGAAACTATAACCTGGTCCTCCTCCATAGCAGACGGAGAGCTGGCAGGTCTCACTGCCACAGCCTGCTGCGGTGCCTCCACGTTGAAAATACAGGATTACAATTCAGAAAATTCTTTCAAAGTTTTAAACTTGTGTGAAATGTTAAACAAACAAAAAAAAAAAAACCACCCACCTGGCGGCTCAGCCAGTCTTCAAGCTGTATGGCTCTCCTCCTCTGCGCTGCAAGAGAGCGCTTGCGTGCCTTCCCTCGTGGCATCTGAAAGGACAAATGTTCAGTCTGCCGAGTGTTGCATTGAATAGAATAGAACTTCATTTGTCACTGCAAAAGGTACAACGAAACTGGAATCTCTTCAATGTATCAAACATTACATCAGAAAAGCCATGACACATTACAGGTGTGGGACACAAAACGGCTGCCTTTTGACCGCGATACATGGAGCTGCACAAACTGTCCTCCACTGGAACAGAACTGTGATTGTGACCACACCCAGATCTCAACCACACCAACATCAGTTAATGTTAATATAATTATAGTATGATACCAAACGTGTCACTCATTCTGAATAAATAATTAAAGCAACCTCATTCTAAATTCAATACATATATCATCCATTATTCAAATAATCTTTCAATAGTCGAAGACTAGACTATTAAAATAGTTGTTAGTTGCAGCCCTAATAAAAATAGAAAAGCACTCACAGCAGAGACCTCCACAGAGTAGATAAATATAGCTAAGGCAGACAGTTGCTGTCATATTCTACAATAATGTAGCACACACAAACTCACAAAAACAGAGGGAAAACACCACATAAAACTCACAAATACCAGCCCAGATACAAAATATTACATCATTACAATATTATTACAAAATAACACAACATCTTAATTATCACCATACACTTCAAGGCCAGCAACATAAAAACACCCACTACCAGGATTTATACACCGCTATTGGCAAGAAGTGAAAAAAGTCGCACAGTGCTCACTAGTCAAATTCACCTTCCACACGAACGCTTAACCCTTGTGTTTACCTTAACAGAAAATGTTGTTGCCTTGTCTGAAAAAAGTCCAAAAATTAAAAAAAAAAAAATCCCAAATGTATACAAATTTGTAATTTAAGACACACAACATTAGTACAGCTAACTCGGGACAACTGCTGTCATATTCTACAATAATACTGCACGTACACACATAATTTCAAAAAATTTGCTGCAACAACTCTTCACAATTTGCCACAAAAAATCCTGATTATTTCATTAGAATACACTTTTACTCTGCACACTTGGAGACATAAATAATTCCATTCAGCTGAAGCTGGCCCACAACCTCACATCAAACACCATTCTAATACACGGACATGAAAGACATCAAAATTAACACAAAGCCTCCTCAAAATACTCATAAAAAACTGTAACACACAGGAGAGAAGACTAAAATTCAATGCAGCTGACACGAGAAACAGCTCAGCAAATATGCTTCTGGAGAACACATGATTTACACACCATGCTAACGCCTGGTAACACCGTGCTAACGCCATGCAACACTCTGCTAACAGGACCACACCAAACAGTCACTGCGATTTCAAGTAACAACATCAAAAAGACAGACAAAAACACAGCACAAAGAGCTGAAAAATAGAGCTATGGATTTACGAATGTTCCCACACAAATGCTTTATCGTGGAATAAAATAACTTTTACCACGACACAGTTTTACTAATCATGCAAAATCTGTTCAGCTAACACTGTGTAGAACAGTATTTCAAATACAATGCCAACACAGCTACTGACACACTTACCTGTGAAGAAAATTTGCTGAGAGAGAGAGAGAGAGAAGTAGAGGGAGAGAGAGGGGGGAGAGAGGGAGGGTTAGAGAGAGAGAGAAAGAGAGAGAGAGAGAGAGCGAGAGCGGGAGAGAGAACAAGCAAAACAGATGGATGAATGGATGGTAAGATGAGGTGATGCAGCAAAGATGGCTGTCCAAAGGGCTGTCCAAAGGGCTGTCCAAAGGCTGTAGGCTGTCCAAAGGGCTGTCCAAAGGCTGTCCAAAGGGCGTCCAAAAGGCTGTGGAAAAAAACACCCAGTTATCTAAAACCACTGCTATGAAACAGTAAGCACCAACATGAGCAGCAAAACATGTACGTACAAGACACATCTAATGTCTTTACTATGTATTTTTTCATCAGAAAACTGAAACAACCAATTCAAAACACAAAAGGGCTAAAGACCAGACATTAGCTACTAAATGAAAGCACTACTGCATTCTCAGAAAGAAGATGAATCTCAACATGTCTGCAGCAAAAGTAGCTGAACTGGGCTTTAACACAGCACAGAGAATTAATATGACACTGTAATTAATGGTATGTTAACATTTCCTCATGCAACATCTCTTAAACTATATTATACCCATCATGATGTCATAATTGACTGATAGAACTGATTGTAAGATAATGGAACAAAGCACTGGCAATTAATTTTAACACCAAAATTGATAGAAAATGTAGTCAATGTTACATTTAACCACACTACTTTTTAAGCAAACATTATAAGGTACAAGATATATTTCATCTGTCAGAGCACTATTTTACAAAGACAAATGTTGACCACAGTATAAAGTAAAGCTTCAACATACATATGACGTAGCGAGATATGACAGCGATAAATACAGCATAGTGGCTGCTGTAGTCAAATGCAAAAGCTGGAGGAGTTGACAGAGGAACATACTTCAACACTTCAGTGTGATTGCACACGATTCATATCCTCACTGCCACAATTTGACAAAGAAATATGATTTACATCTCCCATTTAAACAAACTATTAAAATGAAACACATCCAGGCACAAAAGAGATGCCATCACAGCATCATTTTACAAGACTAGGACACTTACAGCATAGTGAAAATCTTAAAAGAAAAAAAAACCTCAAACACTGTCACTTGTCTGAAACCACGGCTGTAAAATGGTTATCACCAATATGAGCAGATAAACATGTATACACAACACATCCAATGTCCTCACAATTAATTTTTTTAATCAGAGAAAAAAAATCTACTGTCAGTGCTGACTCAGAAACTGAAACAACTATTTTAAAACACAACAGTGGTAAAGATCAGACAATGGATACTGAATGAAAGCACTAAAACATTTAATCATGCCACATGCCTTATATAAACCATATTGTACTCATCACGATGTCCTAAATGACTGATAGAACTGATTCTAACATGATGGAACAAACCAGTTCATTAATTTAAACATCAAAAATCCTGTCAAAGTGCACACAGCACCATTTTAAAACACTAAAACACTGATAGCAAAGCTCCTGTTTAACCACACTATTTTACAGAAAACACAATGAGGTAGAAGAGATATCACAGCACCATTTTACTAAGACAACGTTCTACATAGATGCAAATTAAAACATCCCAAAGCTCTTATAGCAGCTTTAACATGACCAAAGCAAATACAAAGAGGTGCAAAGCTATCCTACGTCTGGTTTAAACATTGTTTCCTCACATCAGCATCAAGAATATGTTTTCTGCTGGTACCTTCAGCATTCCCATTCATTCAGAGCACAAACCGAACAGCACAGCACAAACTACAGTCCGCTAAAGCCAGCAGAGTTTATTGACACTATCTCTGGGAAAAGCTCCAGTTTTACCACACTATGAGGCAAAACAGCTATTTTATCTGTCACAGCAACATTTCAGCATTCAGTATCCAATAAACAATAACAGCGGTACTTAAAAAATAAAGCAACATGATAGTTAAATAGTTGCAAACCACTAAATAGCATCAATTGTCTAATAGCTAGCTATCTCGCTAACGGCTAGCTAGCCTTTGAATAGCGACCTCATTTTTCCACTTCAGCCTTCATGATGCATTTCTCCTGTTACCCTGAGCATTGAGATTCAGCTGGAGCATAATATTTCATAGGATATAGTGCAGAATCACCCTATGCTAAGCTAGCAGGAGGACAAGACGGCCACAAGCTTACCTCTGTAATCCTCTGTACCGAGGGCGTTGGCGAGGGTGTGGTCCGCGGTTTTATACTGAGGAGGAGCCAATCAATGAGCAGCGGGTCCTCTATGCTGTCACTGATTGGAGTTGCTGGGCTGTTGCTGGGCTGTTGCAGGGCGTTCGTCAGGAGAGGCGTTTCTTCCAGAAGGTTCTGTCTGCAGGGTGTGTGTGTCAGTAGTGATGGCGAGATGAAGCTCCATGAAGCATTGAGGGTTTCCAATTGATTCATTCATGGTCAAAGCTTCATGGTGCTTAATTTGCTCCACTGCGCCATCAAGTGGACAAATAAAAGTAAAACAGGCAGAGTGGCTATAATGACACACTGGCTTTGCTACGTGAAGCTTTGAATTGTGTTTAAATGATAATGCCAATAAACATGTAATATACTTAATATGGTGTCTGTTTCTCCTGCAGCAGAGATAGAGAGGGAAGTGGAAACAAATGGGGAGAGATCTGAGATCTGCAGTTTGACTGCTTGATTGAGGTCAGGTTCTGGTTTTCTGTAATGTGTTTAAATACTTTTAATTGTAATAAAGGCGACTAAATAAAATGTGTTTGTGCTTGTTTTTGTTTTGTGACTGTGCTTCTGGTAACATTGCAAAACTGAAGTAGGGACAGTATTTTATTTGATATTATTCAAAAATATGAATTTTTTTCCACAGAGCTGGGATTTAGGTGGTTTCTTTTTTTGGGACAATATTTCTCCAGCTCCTTGGAACACCTCACCTTTAATAAAATCATACATATTAGGACTGATGTCAATATTTGGCTGGTACCCAATATATTACGAGTTTTCACAAACCTTATCATGATTTGTCAACTCAAAATACTCCCACACGAGTGAAGACTTCCTCTTTCTTCCTTGCTTCATCTGTGAGAGTATTTGTGATATACACACACACACACACACACACACACACACACACACACACACACATATATATAAATATATATATATATATGCACCATCACATGAATTAGCTAATCATTACCCAACATCAGTGTATAGTTTACAGCTCATTTTATTAATAATATATTCAACTTTTCTACATATTTCACGTACACATGTTGCTTTTCAGAATAGGTAACAGAAACTAACACATGCTTTGCAGGCCCTGCTGTAGAACTGTGGCTCCCAATGGCTTCTTTACATACACATGTCAAAGTAGTGTCTAGTTCACATGTGACTGATGAAGGTGGCAGAAGGTGCAGACACCAAATACAGGAGTGAGATTTACAAATGGTAAAATTGACACACACAAACATCCATCATTTTACACAACCCATGAATAAAGGGGTGAAGGGTCACTGCTCATCTGTTGGAAAGTGCAGGACTTGGTGGTGACTTCTAGTACAAAAGAAAAAAATCCGCACACTTGAGGTCTGTGCAAAAAAGGCTTTACTGAAGCTGCAAGCTTTTGGTCTTTGAGACCTTTATCAGGCAGAGAGCCTGATGAAGAAAAATATATATAATGTCTCATATCAAAGCACTGCAGTTGAGAAATAATTTAAACTGCTGCTCTTCCTACACTTCTCCTACTCCTCCAGCTTATGCTATTTCACACTGAATAATACTAACTAATAATACTTACTGGATAATACTAACTGCAGCTCGCTCTGACTTTCTCCACAACTCACTCTCACTCCTCTCTCCACAAACACCAACAACACCCATAGTGTGGCTCGAGATTCGAAACGTTTTCATGGGACAGCGATACGTTTAACGAAACAATCACGTGATCTGCACAAACCGAGGCCTCGGTTGTCATCGGTCACGTGACTTTGTCGGAAGCGACCCAAGCCTCGAAGCGACGCTTCATCTGACACGCCCACTTTGACTCGAGACACGCCTCAATGCCTCAGTTCATTTGTCCCATCACTATGTGTCAGTACCTGATCAGTCCCAGAACCTGGTTTGTACTGCGCATGTGCGGAAAGTACCTCACTTCTGCGACTGGCCCACAGCAATTCACACAAAGAGGTTATACAGGGTGTTAACTTAGAATGATCAAAGAAAATAACACAAAATGGTGACAACAACTTATTCATATTACAGTCATAGAAAAAGAGTATTCCAACCACATGTGAACAGAAGAGTATGAAATTAACTCATAACAAGGACACATTTGTATGTGGTCTCTGTGGCGCAAGTGGTTAGTGTGTTTGGCTGCCAACTGAAAGGTTGGTGGTTAGAATCCACCCAGGGATGATGATTTTTGCTTTTTATAATCTGATTTGTAACTTGCAGGCTCTCATGTTTTGGGTTTTTTTTTTTTTTTTCTTACCTTTCATGCTGCTGGAACTGTGAATTTCTCGTTGGAGATTAATGAAGTATCTATCTATCTATATCTATTAATGATATGAATAATATCTTCAAAATGAATTGGTTATGTGGCCTCATAAGAGAAAATATTAAAATGTGGAATTCAATTTTTTACTTAAATGTAATTATAAAATTGACAAACATACATTATCAAACTTCCATAAACAGGCATTGCTCTCCTCGGGGCTGATCTACAAATGCGGCTTCTCGCTAACCAGCTGCTACATATAGAACAACCAACATATACAGCACAGAAACAAAACAATATTTTACAAATCTTGGTTTGATCAAGGAGCAATATGGGTCAATCAGTGAATCGATGAACAAGGACAAATCTTACCATACAACCAATTTATGAACAAATATCATCCCACAATCTCACAAACAGAATATATTACAATTTCCAACGCAATACCAATAGAAATGCTGCAGCTCCTGAAAGGTTTCCAATTCCACCTCTTACTCAGAAAAATGATGCCAAATTATTCATCCATAACATAGACAGAACAACCAAAGTCTGCTCAAATAAATTTATCAGGAATGTAATTCAACCCTCAAATCAACTGGCAGCCAACTTTTACTGGAGTTCACTGTACGGGGAGATAAACTGGAGAGGAGCGTGGCTGTTTGGCGAGAAGCTGCTCATTCACAAAAAGGTCCACTCAAAAGTCTGACTGGGTGTTCTAAAGCCACATAAAGTCTGAATGGACGTTCGAAACACACAAAGTCTAACTGGACGTTCAAAACCAAATTCCAAACGGCAATACTTGTAAATATTTGGATGAAATTTTGATGTACGATCGCCAGAATGAAACGGGGCGGGTCCGGTAAGCAGCGGGCGAGGGCCTTTTGACGCCGCTCGCGGCTTTAATTTGACTTCTTTCTTGTTTTATTTTCTTTTTTTCTACTTTTTGTATCTTATTTGTTTTAGATTGTACGAGTTGGTTTAACCAAAATGTTCAAATGCTCAAAGAAATAAAAAAAACCTAAATAATCCGTGTATCATTCGTTCAATTGATATTCAATTTAGAATCAAAAAACAAAATATTGAAAAATGAGTCGTTTTTCCTTTTTTCGTTTTTAAAATGAAAACAAATAAATGAAAATTGGTTCGTTTTTCAATATCCCGTTTGTTAAGACAGATCAAATAAAGGAAAGTTGAAATACGGCCACAGAGCAGACTTTAATGTGATTTTTCAATTTCTTCGATCTCCGTGACCCGGAAGTTCTATCGTCTGTGTTTTGGTTTTTGTCGGTGGGAAGGTGGGCGGGTCACGGGACCCTGTGGGTCAGTTTAAGGCCAGCACACACTACTATACACTACTACAGAAGGATCAGGCCGAATTTTGCCCCGATCTTCTCCTCCCGACCGAAGCCGACAAGGTCCGACTGTCGGGAGTAAGATAATGATCTCGGGTCTGAACTTCGTGTAGTGTTCGGGGGGTTCAGAGAGATGTTTTCCGGTCGGAGCTTCTCGGGAGGCGTCGGAAGGGGAGATCGTAAATAATGAACATGTTTAACGACGGCTGAGAGGGGATTTTTTTAAGCAGCAGCACCAGCCAATCAGGGAGCTTTATTTCGAGGGAGTGGACAGCTCTACTCGGAGCTGATCAGCGCCTCTCAGAGCACCACACTCCACAGGATTTGCGATCAGAAATATTAAACATGTTCATTATCTACGATCTCCCCTTCCGACGCCTCCTGAGAGGCTCCGACCGGAAAAAATCTCTCTGAACCCCCCGAACACTACACAAAGATCGGACCCGAACTCATTAGCATACTCCCGGACCTTGTCTTCGGTAGGGAGGAGAAAATTGGGGCAAAATTCGGCCCGATCCTTCTGTAGTGTGTGCTGGACTACAGGTTGACGTGACCCGCCCACGTTTCCCGCCGGCAAAAACCAAAACACAGACGATAGAACTTCCGGGTCACGGAGATCGAAGAAATTGAAAAATCACATAAAAGTCTGCTCTGTGGCCGTATTTCAACTTTCCTTTATTTGATCTGTCTTAACAAACAGGATATTGAAAAACGAACCAATTTTCATTTATTTGTTTTCATTTTAAAAACGAAAAAAGGAAAAACGACTCATTTTTCAATATTTTGTTTTTTGATTCTAAATTGAATATCAATTGAACGAATGATACACGGATTCTAAATCTAAAACCTAAAGCTAATAGCAAAAACCTCTCAACTCAATAGAATTAAGAAAGAAAAATATACAAATTTAATTGATAATTTGAAAGACTTGGAGAACAAATTTAAAATAAAAAAAGAATTGCCAATTAAAAGAAAAATGACAGAAGTTAAATCACAAATAGAATAATTACTGAATCAAGAAGTAAAGAAAAAAGCAAGGTATGTTAAACAAAGCTACTACGAATTAGGACCAACATCAACAAAGTTACTTGCCCGTAGATTGCGCAAGCAACAATCTGAGTCAGCAATCTATAATATCAGAAACCCAGTATCACAAAAACTGGAAACTAAACCGGAGAAAATAGAAGCCATTTTCAGAGACTACTTTCATAATCTTTATTCACAAGATGAGACAACTGACAGACAGTTTATGAGAAATTTCCTTTCCTCATTAGACCTGCCATCTATTGGGAAATTCAGAACAAAAACTTTATAAGGGAGATTACAATGGAAGAACTAAATAAGGCATTGGGTAGAATGAAACCCACAAAACACCAGGAAGTGATAGGATTCCTGCAGAATGGTATCAATTATTCCGTGACAAACTGGGTCCAATTCTTTTAAAGTCTTTAAACTACACTATTAGGGAAGGACAAATCCCACCATCATGGTATGAAGCAATTGTATTCTTGATTCCAAAAGAAGGGAAAAATAAAAATGAATGTACAAATTATAGGCGTATATCCATTTTGAACATGGACTATAAACTGTTCACCTCAATTATTGCAAAGAGACTTGAACTGTTTGTCACCGATTTGATTGATGAAGACCAATGTGGTTTCATGCCAGGGAGACAGACACAGGATAACATCAGAAGAACTTTGCATATACTTGAAAAGTTAAATACGGATAACAGGACGAGCGCAGCCCTTGTTAGCTGAGACGCAGAGAAGGCCTTCGACAGGGTGGAGTGGGACTTCCTCTATCTAACTATTGAATGATTTGGCTTTGTAGAAAAATCAATAAAGATCATAAAGGCATTATATCAACAACCTACAGCAAGAATCAAAGTAAATGGTTCATTAACCGATCGATTTATATATATATATATATATATATATATATATATATATATATATATATATATATATATATATATATGTGTGTATATATCTTCCCTCGACCCCTGGTATTTCTCCAGCTTCTCGTGCTCATGCTCGAGTGTGAGGCGTGAAGACAACAGTGATACCAGTAGTGATCGGGACAATGGGAGCAGTAACCCCCATGCTGGGAGGATGGCTCCAGCAGATACCAGGAACAACATCTGAGATCTCTGTTCAAAAGAGCGCAATCCTAGGAACAGCTAAGATCCTGCAGAACCCTCAAGCTCCCAGGCCTCTGGTAGAGGACCCGAGCTTGAAGGAGACAGACACAATACCGCCGGGGTGGCGAGAACACAATTTTAACACAATTTCCACATTTTATTACTGACATATTATAGCTTAGACGAATAATGTAACTCCCATTGTGTCTTGGTGCTGTATTTTGATTTCAAAAACTTTTCTTCATTTTCACCTTGAAACTGAATTAGAAGTTGCGCCATGTTTTTTTTTAGGCCACTGCAAAACTCCGCCTACCCATATTGAGAATAGGGAGCATTGATGCAGACTTCTCTGAAAGGGGTGAAATAGCCCTCCCCCTCTCCCCTACCCCTATTCAAAAAGTGGAATTGGGATAGCCCTTAAAGCTAGGGTTGGCGATTTGAAGCAATTCATAGCGTGTTGTTAAAGTAGTTTGGAAAATATCCGCTATCTACAGCAGGAGTAAAATGGGACAAACAGCAACCAATAGTCTTGAGGGGACACCTTTTTTAAACCAATCAAATCCCTTCGCCGTTCGACCTGCCCCCTGCACATACATGTACGCGTGCACTGACCCTGGTTCAGTGCGCGCGTAGAAGGACGGAGCGTCATTGCAGAACGGCGGAGACGAATGTTTGGGGGTTCACTCACCGTTCAGCGCGCCATACCTTGACGTTGTGCAAATAAAGAAAAATGAAGAAACGAAGCTCTGAGGACAGGTTACGCCAGGAACGCACTGGATGCGGAAGTGCCGCGCGCACCTCACGCACCGTGAATGTCTCCACGTCTCCGCTCCCAACGGAAGCTCCTCCAATGGGGTGGGAGCTGGGCGGATCTAGCTAGGTGGAGCCTTGGGGAGATGCTACATGCTAACGCTAGTTTTCCAAGATGGCCAACCCTAGCTTTAAGCCTTGTGAACGCACATATCATAGGGGTAGGGCTGAGGGGTAGGGGAAAGGGGTAGAATTGGGATTGGCCCTGAGTGACCTTAAATTGCCCCTAGGTGTGAATGTGAGTGTGCTTGGTTGTCTTTCTTTGATTAGTGGCCCTGCTACAGAGTGGCCAGGTGTTCAGGGTGGTGGACCCCCCCCCCACTGCATTTTATTCAGTCTTTATTCAGTGTGATGTAAAAAAAATACAGTATGTCCCCCATGATTCTATCATATTCATGTCACATGATGCAAAAAGTTGGAGTTTCATACCATTTGAAGTGTGGTTGTCATTTTGAACACTGCCCTAAATGCAGAACTGACTGAATTGGGCTTTTTGCTCTTTCCTCGCAGGGATAACTCAAATAGCTATTATCACCAAAATCGATGAAGAATATCCTGAGGTCAAAAGAGATATCAGGTATGTCTACAAGAGCATAAACCTGAAAGAGCATGTAAGTAGTCAGCTTTTGAAGACTGCACTATTACTGAATGCTGAAAAGTAGGTTAATCTCAGAGGAAAAAAATTTAAGATTTATCTTCAATCTTTTTTTTTTTCTTTTTGTTGAAACTTATAGGTGGAATATCTGAGTGCGAATCTGGGGTTTCCCATGAACTGCATCTTCCCAGTAAAGAACTACAGCATAGAAACTGAGTTAGATGAGGACACTGACACTCTGATACTGAACACAATGAGAACGATCATTCACTATGGAGAAGACTTCCTGAATGACATCGCGCCTACAAGGGCCACCAGGCAACGTGAGCCAACTGAGCAGCCTGTGAAACCTGAGCGGCATGTGAAACCTGTCCACACCGCACCTCCAAATTACACCAAGGAAACCCCGTCTTATCTTTGAGAACTGAAAATCGTGCTAGAAAACAGATAAACATTCTGTCTTATTTTTGTTAATGAAATAAAATTGTGGATTGGGTGGCAGCCGACGGCAGGGTGCCCGGCGACCCGATCCCCGGACACAGAGACTGGCTCTAGGGACATGGAATGTCACCTCGTTGGCGGGGAAGGAGCCTGAGCTTGTGAGGGAGGTTGAGAGGTACCGGCTAGATATAGTCAGGGTCACCTCCACACATAGCCTGGGCTCTGGAACCCAACCTCTCGAGAAGGGCTGGACTCTCCACTTCTCTGGCGTTTCCCGCGGTGAGAGGCGGCGGGCTGGTGTGGGTTTGCTTATAGCCCCACAGCTCAGCCGCCATGTGTTGGAGTTCACCCCAGTGAACAAGAGGGTTGCATCCCTACGCCTTCGGGTCGGGGATAGGTGCCTCACTGTTGTCTCGGCTTATGGGCCGAACAGCAGTGCAGAGTACCCGGCCTTCTTGGAGTCCCTGGGAGGGGTGCTGGACAGTGCTCCGACTGGGGACTCCATTGTTCTACTGGGGGACTTCAACGCCCACGTGGGCAGCGACAGTGAGACCTGGAAGGGGGTGATTGGATCGCACGGCCTCCCCGATCTGAACCCGAGTGGTGTTCTGTTATTGGACTTCTGTGCTAGTCACAGTTTGTCCATAACGAACACCATGTTCGAGCACAGGGGTGTCCATAAGTGCACTTGGCACCAGGACACCCTAGGTCGGAGGTCGATGATCGACTTTGTTGTCGTGTCATCTGACCTCCGGCCGCGTGTTTTGGACACTCGGGTGAAGAGAGGGGCAGAGCTGTCGACCGATCACCACCTGGTGGTGAGTTGGATTCGCTGGCGGAGGAGGAAACCGGACAGACTTGGCAGACCCAAACGTGTTGTGAGGGTCTGCTGGGAACGTCTGGCGGAACCCTCTGTCAGCATGGCTTTCAACTCCCACCTCCGGGAGAGCTTCTCTCATGTCCCGAGGGAGCCTGTGGACATTGAGTCCGAGTGGACCATGTTCTCCACCTTCATTGTCGAAGCAGCTGCTCGGAGCTGTGGTCGTAAGGTCTCCGGTGCCTGTCGTGGCGGCAACCCCCGAACCCGGTGGTGGACACCGGAAGTAAGGGCTGCCGTCAAGCTGAAGAAGGAGTCCTATCGAGCCTTGCTGGCTCATGGGACTCCCGAAGCAGCTGACGGGTACCGGCAGGCCAAGCGAACTGCAGCCCGAGCAGTTGTGGAGGCAAAAACTCGGGTCTGGGAGGAGTTCGGGGAGGCCATGGAGGAGGACTATCGGTCGGCCTCGAAGTAATTCTGGCAAACCGTCCGGCGCCTCAGGAGGGGAAAGCAGGTCTCCGCCAACACTGTTTACAGTGGAGGTGGGGAGCTGCTGACCTCAACTGGGGATATTGTTGGACGGTGGAAGGAATACTTTGAGGACCTCCTCAATCCCGTCGCCACGTCTTCCGTGGAGGAAGCAGAGGCTGAGGTCTCAGAGGTGGACTCGTCCATCACCCAAGCTGAAGTCACTGAGGTGGTTGGCAAGCTCCTCGGTGGCAAGGCACCGGGGGTGGACGAGATTCGGTCTGAGTACCTTAAGTCTCTGGATGTGCAGGGACTGTCTTGGTTGACACGTCTCTGCAACATCGCGTGGCGGTCGGGGATGGTGCCTCTGGATTGGCAGACCGGGGTGGCGGTCCCCCTGTTTAAAAAGGGGGACCGGAGGGTGTGCTCCAACTATAGGGGGATTACACTCCTCAGCCTCCCCGGGAAAGTCTATTCCAGGGTACTGGAGAGGAGGATCCGACCAATAGTCGAACCTCGGATCCAGGAGGAACAATGCGGTTTTCGTCCTGGTTGTGGAACAGTGGACCAGCTCTATACCCTCCATAGGGTGCTCGAGGGTTCGTGGGAGTTTTCCCAACCAGTCCACATGTGTTTTGTGGATTTGGAGAAGGCATTCGACCGTGTCCCTCGTGGTGTCTTGTGGGGGGTGCTCCGGGAATACGGAGTCCGGGGCCCCTTGTTAAGGGCCGTCCGGTCTTTGTATGACCGGAGTAGGAGTCTGGTCCGCATTGCCGGCAGTAAGTCGGACCTGTTCCCGGTGCATGTTGGACTCCGGCAAGGCTGCCCTTTGTCACCAGTTCTGTTCATAATTTTCATGGACAGAATTTCTAGGTGCAGCCAGGGGCCGGAGGGGGTCCGGTTCGGGAACCACAGGATTTCATCTCTGCTTTTTGCAGATGATGTTGTCCTGTTGGCTTCATTGAACCCGGACCTACAGCATGCACTGGGGCGGTTCGCAGCCGAGTGTGAAGCGGCAGGGATGAGGATCAGCACCTCCAAATCCGAGGCCATGGTCCGCGACCGGAGGAAGGTGGCTTGCCCCCTCCAGGTTGGTGGAGAGACCCTAGCCCAAGTGGAGGAGTTCAAGTATCTTGGGGTCTTGTTCACGAGTGGGGGACGGATGGAGCGTGAGATTGACAGGCGGATCGGTGCAGCGGCTGCAGTGATGCAGTCGTTGTATCGGTCCGTCGTGGTGAAGAAGGAGCTGAGCCGAAAGGCGAAGCTCTCGATTTACCGGTCAATCTACGTTCCCACCCTCACCTATGGTCATGAGCTTTGGGTCATGACCGAAAGGACAAGATCCCGGATACAAGCAGCCGAAATGAGCTTCCTCCGTAGGGTGGCTGGGCGCTCCCTTAGAGATAGGGTGAGGAGCTCAGTCACCAGGGAGGAGCTCGGAGTAGAGCCGCTACTCCTCCACATCGAGAGGAACCAGCTGAGGTGGCTCGGACATCTGTTTAGGATGCCTTCTGGATGCCTCCCTAGGGAGGTGTTCCGGGCATGTCCCACTGGGAGGAGACCCCGGGGAAGACCCAGGACACGCTGGAGAGACTATGTCTCCCGGCTGGCCTGGGAACGCCTTGGGATCCTCCCAGAGGAGCTGGAGGAAGTGTCTGGGGACAGGGAAGTCTGGGCATCCCTGCTGAGACTGCTGCCCCCGCAACCCGGCCCCGGATAAGCGGTAGAAAATGGATGGATGGAAATAAAATTGGTATATGTGCACTTAGTTTTGATGTTTTGCACTTCTGATGTTTTTGATCAATTATAATGCAATTTATGATGTCAAAATAAAAATGTTTCTGCAGTTATATTGCTCAAATAAATAGTACTGATAATACTTTTTCTGTCTTAGCTTTTAATTAAGTCAGAACAGACAGTGACCTTAGTCATGAAATCATTGACACAGTTCCAGTAACAACATATAAAGCAGGCCACACACATAAAGACAATCGGGCTCTTTTTGTCCCGATTTTGCCTCCTCCTGACCTCGCATGGCTAACGGAAAATAATATACTAGACACTGCATTGACCTTTTTACTGCAGCACTGGAGACACACCGTCAGGATCAATGCTCGAAACTGGATGGAGGTGAAGTTTTTTGTGCTGTTGTATTTCTTTAACACTACAAAATTCCAAACATGCCGCTCAGTGACAATTTCACGATTGCACATGAACTCCTGTGATTGTAACCACATCACAATTTTCAAGCACAACTGCAAACATTCTGGTTCTGTCCTTTTACTTACTCCAAAGGTGCAGCTTAAACTTGATTCTTGTGGTGTTTGGATGATATTAAAGGGCAACTCCGGTTTTTTGACACCTGAACCTTATTTCTAGGTGTGTGCATGCTCATATACTGACTCAGACAAACATCGTGCAGCTCGGAGTCCTTCAGAAGTTATTTAGATCCAACCGATGTAGCAGGGGCCACGACAAGGGAGCTTCAGCGTGGGACATAATCTCTGCAAAATCGCTCATTTCAGCTATATTTTTTCATCCATCGCCAGTGTTATTATAAAGTCAGCTTGTCCACCATCTTTTTTGAAGTGTCTTTTTTGAACAAGTCGGACAGGTTGATGAAATGATTATGTGTTTATGACGTATTTTTTATCATACAAATAAGATTTTAACTTGCATTTTCAATCGAGATGGCGGTTTAGGCTGCTTTCTATTGTGTAAAATGGGTTTCATATTGTCTACGGGAGATAACGACAGATCTGGCAACCTTCTCCAGCGGACTGCAAAGACACCGCAGGCGGTGTTAATCACAGTGCTGCGGTGTACCGGACCGGAGTCGGACTGGAGCCGGAACACAGCCGGACCAGATCCAGTGTGCATGAGGGGTAACTCCGCGCCCCTTACAACAACCAGTCCCATCAAAGCACAATCACTCATCCGAGACGGAAAGAAAAAGCCCAAATATCCCCCCACCAAACCAGAAACTAGACAGCTCGGTGAGGCCCAAGACTGCATGATGCTGGTCGATATATAGCAACAACTGATCTTACCACCTGAAATTGTAGCAACCACCCTTAGGCCAGACTTGGTGCTCTGCTCCCCTTTACTCTGTGGTCTGTTTACATCACAGAGCTCACAGGTCCATGAACAATCCGGCTACAGGACCGCGGCGGGATCATCTCTCTCCAAGACCGCGGTAGAGCGACAAGGTCAGGATCTGGTCAGCTGATGTGCCGTTGTGGTGTCTGGCAGCAGAGAGGAACCCACGAAGTCAATGGATGGAGCAATGAACATGCCAGAGGACACGGGAGGAGCAGAGACCACAGCAGACCATGGACCTTCACCACTGGCCATGCTATCGTCATCATGCTGCGTCAGGGCCAGGTGGTGATTACACAGTCTGTCAGCCAGCTGTTCCCCAGCCTATAGCCCACCTTAGGCTCACCTTGCCCCTTCTCCAGGGGGGTCCTGGACATCGATGATGGCGGTGGCAGCTTGTACGACTGTGATGGGTTGCTGGCTGTTGACAACAGCAACAGCAGCACATTTCATGCTTCACTGAGGAGGTCTTGACCCTCCTTGGCCCGTCTTGGTCCGGTGAGATAGCCAGTTCTGTGATGAGAACGTTTCTCGATTCTGTTATTCTGTTATAACTGTGGTAGATTCAAGAGATCCTTTATAAATAAATACATCCTTGAATAAAATAGCCATTATCTTTATATTGTGGACAATATTAGCTACCTAGTTTAGTTTAGCAGTAGTATTTTTTGGACATTTTCACCACACGGTGCTGCAGTGGTTAGTGCTTTCACCTCACATAATAAAGGTCAAGGATAGGGTAGGGATGAAGGGTCAAATCAGGGGAGTTTGCGAACACAGTGCCCCAACAGCAGAAATTATGCAGTCCATATTTCCACATTTGGGGAGTTCACAGGGGTCAGCACAACCTCAGTGCAATGACTGAGTCTGGCTCTGGGTGAAGCACCTGCCAGGTAAGTAAGTTTCAGCAAATGCTGGTCTTCTATTCTCTCAGCGATAGCTCAGTGATAAGATGAACTTTGCTTCCATACACACCCTTCATTTATACACTCTGATAGGACAGAGCAATTCTTTTACATTGTATAACCTGAAATAAACTTAAATCATTAACAGTCTTTTTACACACCAGGTATTTGTTCTGTGTTTGCACTGAGCATTGACTTCACATGTAACCAGACAGCAACAGCTTCACATTATTGGACCTCGGATTTACTTCCTAAATACAATTTGTGGTTTTTATTTGGCAACTTTATTCATTGTGAGTTTACTAAAGGTAAGACTGGTTTATATCGGTACATTTTATTGAAATGTGATAAATGTTGTGAACATTGATAAAGATAAGCTTTTGTTTGTGCAAACCTTTCAAAATAATTGAACTTCATCCTAAATGTTAAAATGTAAGCATTATGTTTCAGTGGTTCATCCTAAGATGAGAAACAAGTTAATTCAAATTGTTGAAAGGTTTGTCATTAATGTGTTGTCTAATTATTTTACCTATGTTTTTCATGAAAGTAAATATTTCCTCTGCCAAGGGTATGTTCAAATCTCCTCGTAAGTCAATTTAGATTTTTCACACAATGTTCTAAAATCCTATCAGGATGTAATGCCAGTGCTCATTACACAATATTAGTAGAAAATGTGATTAATGCAGATGTGCTTGTCTTGACAGTTCTTGATGAACCATGGAGAGACGTACCATGGGGGTAAGTATTCATGGTGGAGTGTAACTTCTGCCATACTTCAACAACCAGAAGAATTTGTAGGTTTTGAAGAGGCTTATACTTCATCCTATTCAATCTCCTTTTTAAACAGAAATGAAACGGAAGACTATAAGTATGTGAAGGACTATAAACCTCAATCAGAAGCCAAACATCTCAGGATTCTGCTGCATGGACCATCAGGCTCTGGGAAGTCCAGCTTCATCAACTCTGTTGACAGCGCTCTGCGAGGAAGAATTGCAGCTCGAGCTTTGGCAGACACCAGCTATGATGGCATCTTCACTAAGGAAGTATGAAGAACTTGTCATAACGTGAATCCTGTCTAACATCTAAAGAAAGACAGAGAAAAACATTTTTCAAGACTTTCTCCAGTGTTCAACTCAAAGTCAGGACAGCTACTTTTTTATAGCAAAAAATTAACAGAGTGTGAAATGGAGAAACTGAACATTTGAAATGTCTTCATCTTCAGCACACGCTAACAGTTTGATCAATTTTTCTTTTTATTTAACTTGCAGTACAGAAGTTATAAAATCCAGACAGAAAAGCCTGGGACCTTTTATCCTTTTGTCTTCAGTGACACCATGGGTATTGAGAGGGGCTCTGGAAGTGGAATGGATGTGAAAAATATGAAATTGATCATGGAAGGACATGTCAATGAAGGATGCAAGGTATGACATTGACATTGCTTATCTTCCCTCCGACTTTGTTTAGCAGTGCGCGCAGGTCTGTAAAATCATTCTCCCAGAAAAGCTTAAATATATCACAATATGGACACCTCTGAATTTTCAGAACATAATGTGGAATAACCAATACAAATCAAAGGGAACAACAATTTTTGAAAGAGATCTTACCTTTGACGCAAAAGAGTAAACAACACCAATGTAATAAACAATGAAGGGAAGAATAGACAAACTTGTTGATTTAGGCACAGTTTGCTGTAAATCAGTATGGAAAAACATAATGGTGCACTCATGGGAAATCACAAATGAAAATCACCTGTGATGAATTACCTGTACATGTGACATGGATCAGCCAGTAAATGATGAAATGCTTTATTTTAAAAGTTAATGTTTACTGTTCCTTTGCCACTATGCTGAAGACAAAGGAGCTGTCCCAGGACAGTGTGCATTAAGAAATTCCCCAAGCATAGAACTCATTGGAGATGAGGACCAAAAAAAATAACAACACAAGTCTTTCAAAGATTAGAGTTAGGGTTAGGAATAGGGAATCAAAAACAAAAAACAAAACAAAACAAAAAAAAGCATCATCCACATCGTCCTAGGCTTTACTTCTTATTGTCTCATGCTAGCTGTTGCCAAAGCTGTCCGTCCCTGGGAGAGGGATCCCTCCATACTGTGGTTCTCCCCAAGATTTCTTCTTTTCCCACTGGGTTTTTGGAGTTTTTTCTTGCCGGATGTGAGGGTCGAAGGCGGTGGTTGCTTCGTTCTGTCTCGTTACTGTAAATATTGACATATTACCATTATGCTTATTCACTGTTTTTACTTTTACCGACAAATGTAACATCTTGAAGCCCTCTGAGGCAACTGTTGTTGTGATACTGGGCTATACAAAAATAAATTGATTGAATTGATTGATTGATACCTAATGGTAAACCTGGAATAGTCTGGCGTCATGGATTCAATAAGTATTGCAAGCTGCATAATAAACTAAACAAGGTTTTATGGACCAAGGTCAAGGAAGACTTCATTGTTGAGGAAATGTCAAAAAGGAATGATTGATCTTTGTCAATGAGCACCTGGGCAAACTGCAACAATTAACTGCCCAATCAGAAGCTGAAATGTCGGCATCATCATTGTCCAGTACACTTTCTGGTTAGTCTTACAACATAAGGAGAAATAACTACTCACCATCAACAAGGTCTCTTGAAAACAGTCTTAAATTTGTCAGTGTCAGGGACGGGGTGGTTGAACGTGATCATCTTCCAGCCTGTCAGCTTTTCCTCCAAGACAGTGACTTCAGCGTCACAGAGTCCTCACAGTCCGATCTGCTGGAAGTGTCACATAAGTGCATTCTCATATTGCGTGGTGTGTCACTCCTCTCAGTCACAGGTGATACCGCTTCACTTTAACCATGAGCTCATGAATGCTGCGATCAGGTACTGAAGAGAGATAAACTGATGTGGGTTTTAATAGGGTCAATACCGATTATCGGTCGGGTATATTTACAGCCGATATTCATTTGCAGTAAAATTGCAAAAAAAAAAAAAGTCAACATTTTGAACAGTACAAAGCGTCTTGGGCCTCCAGAGCAACTTATTGTTTGTTGTGTAGGCTAACGGCAGAGTTTTAAGAGTTTCTCATTATTGTTCGTCTTTTTCTGAGTTTGGAAAATATATGCCTGATAGTACTGAAAAAATTAGCATTTGTGTTTCGTATTCACGAAGTGAAATTTTGCTCAGTTTAAAGCTAGGGTCTGCGATCTTCCAAAAGTAGCATGTATTCGAATGTAGCATCTCCCCAAGGCTCTGACCAGCTCCCACCCCATTGGAGGAGCTCCCACTGTTACGGGGGGACGCACTGGACGCGGATGCGCTGCGCACGGAGTTTCTGATGGTCTCCCATGTTAACCTATGTGACTGCCCGCACACAACGCGTATGGCAGGCAATTAGACACAATAATCGTCATTCACTTATTCATCAGTAAAGAGAAAAACGCCGCAAAAACGGCAGCGCACCTTCTCTGCTTTGTTCTGTTGTTCACGCGGGGGATTGGGGGGGGGGGGGCATCTGATTGGTTTCTTAAGAGTTGTCCGCGCCTTACAATTGGTCGGAGTTTTTACACTCCTATGGCCGCTACAGTTGTCAGATTTTTTTCCGCACCTTTTTCCGTCCACATAATGTATAGACTTTTCCCAGGGGGCAAGGAGCATTTCACTCAGTATGACAAAAAGTGCTTTTGGACAACATCGTCTACTCTAGCTTTAATCTGTTCTAGCAAATTTAGCTGTTAAAGCTGTTGTAACCAATCAGATAATGCTGTGGGCGGGACAATGCTGGAGGCAGAGTCGCGACCACAGGCAAAGTGATAAGGCTGCATCTGAGCCAAAATAATCCTGTTTCATATTGATCTCTTATCAGTTGTCGGAACAAAAGGCCAATGCTGATGTGCATCAAAGTGCCCAACACTGTCACAGATGACTGGTTCGGCCAATGATCGGTCAGTCAAAAGCATTGACTAAGCTGCCAAAGGCATGTGATTGACTGCTTAGTCCATCGAGTAAAAGAAAAAAAGCAAAGGAAAAAGGAAAAACAAAACAGCAGTAACAAAAGGAAAAAGAAATGACAAAACTGAAAAAGAATGAACAAAGAGAAAAGCAAAGATGAAACTGACCTTGATATTTCCACATTCACTGATTTATTTGTTTATTCTTCTTTATATTTACATTAATTTCCTAATTTTTAGACAGAAATATATTTTGCAATGGGACTCCTGTGACTCAAAACATTACCAAAGATTATGAAAACAGTAATGAAAGAGGGGAGTTGTTAGTGATGCATATAATTTTTTTCTTTGAAAATACACGATGGAAGTTAAAAATACTATTTTCTTACATTGGGTGTCGAATTTGAAGATTCTGATGAAATGGTATTGGTACATCTCCAAATATTTCTGAAGACATTGTAGGTTACTCAAAAAATTAAGAGGTGACAATAATGCTGAATAGCACGGTGTGGAATTATACAAACATGGCAAATTTTTATGACACATTATTGTGATTTTGAAAATGTTGCCTTTTTTTCAGCTCAGTGCCGGCAGTACCCCAGCAGGATCCGACTACATTCAAAATCCGACCATAAATGACAAAGTTCATGTTCTGGTTTGTGTTGTTGATGCTACCTATGTGGAAATGATGGATGATGAGCTTATCCATAAGATGAAGGAGGTCAGAGAAGACGCCCGGGGCTTAAGTGAGTCTTTACAACTGTTTTAGAAATGTCGATTTGATTTTCGATGTCAACATCAGCTTTATTTATAGAGCACATTCAAAAAAATTCTCTGGTCAGCCAAAGTGCTTTACAGTACAAGAACACAATGACAAACAATCAAAGCAAAACAGTAAAACAGTGAAAGAGAATAATTACAAGATCCAGTAGAGGTGAGTCTGCTCAGCTAAAGGCCAGGGTGAGCAAGAGGGTCTTAAAGGTGAGGCTATTTGACACTGCACAGAGAAGGGAAATGTGTTCCACAGCCAGGCATAACTGCAACGGCTCAATCTCCTCTGGATCTGGTCAGTTGATCTCAGGGCTCTGGATGGAATGGTTGATAGACCTTAACTTATTGGCTGCCAGCCCTTTTCAGATCGGCCAACTTCTCACTACCAGCCAATTCAGACTATATAGACTGATCTTTCAAGACCACAGAATATCGAGTTATAAGATCAAACACCAAATCTAATGAAAGAGTAGACGCTCTTCTTTCATACGGAAAAAAAAAGTTTTTTCGACCTGTAATCGGTAGCAGAAGATAGGGTGGGTTCACCAAAAACATCTCTGATCAAAAAACGGAGACAACAAGCTTTTTCTGAAAAACACATTTCAAGTGAAACAGTGACTCAGAGGGTTTTTTTTTTTTTCCTTTGGGGAACCTCAAACATCTGAAAAGTGGTTTCCTTCAATAAAAAAGACAAAGAATACTGATTAAAAACTTTTAATCCCAGACTGACACAACTCACCAACGTTGGCCCGTTACAAAAACTCTTCGTGCTCAATGAAAACAGTTTTCTCTAAAACCTTGTCAATAAAAGACAGTTTAGGAAGTCAGTGGGGGTCTACGAACAGAGTTCAAAACAAAAACAAAAAAATAAAAATCCTCAAACAGAGAAGGAGAGACTTTAACAGAGGCTATCTATCTATCTGCAGGCTGGCAAAATCAATACTGCACAGGACACAGAAATGTATTTTGGGTTCTCTGGTGATTTTTGTATAAACTATGTAAACTGCAGTTAATATCTATCAATCAATCTATCTATCTATCTATCTATCTATCTATCTATCTATCTATCTATCTATCTATCTATCTATCTATCTATCTATCTATCTATCTATCATCCCAAATGTTAAATCTATATCTGTCAACACCAGACCTCCAGTAACAGTCTATTGAGGATGTCTCACTGCTCAGTCAGCTTGTCTCTTACACACCCTGTCCACCATTTAGAAATTAGGGAGATTGACCCCTGTGGGGTGAGGCCTACCAGGTATTTAATGGTGTGTTTCTGCTTGTAGTGGGAGTAGGTCTGTGCTTCTCAAAGCAATCAAGAACAACTGAAACCCAACTACCAAATGTGTCTCAAACTGATGTGGCATTGTGTGCTGCAAACAGTGTCCATCAGGGCAGTGAGCCAAAGGTGCCAGATGGAAATACAGTGCAAACATGGTCTCTCTACACATTTCATACACTGCTGTGACTGACCTGGAAAAGCTATGCAAGGTGCTGTTGGAGCAAGTTGTGCATCTCAGCATGCATGGACTTCTTTTGATTGGTAAATCAAGCCAAGATCAGCACTGATCAACAGGGATTATATGATATCTATATCACATACTGCGACACAAAAAGAAGTAAATTTTTGACCATTAGAGATGCAGTCATTATTTGGAATTTGAAACATTGGCATAAACTCAGGAAATCTGACTGAAGGTTTCATTCTTTCTTTCCAGGGATCCCCCAAGTAGCTGTCCTCACTAAAATTGATGAAGCCTGTTCAAAGGCCAGAAGAAAAATCCATAATGTCTACAAGAGCAAGATCCTGAAAAAGAAGGTATGCAGTGTTTTTTTAAGAGTGCATTAATACTGAATACAGAGAAGTACATCTCAGCAAAAGAAAAAAAAAAAAAAAAACAAAGATTATGTTCATCTTTTTTTTTTTTTTTTTTTTAACTTAGGTGGATTATTTGAGTCACAATCTGGGGATTCCACTGAACTGCATCTTCCTGGTACAGAACTACAACCAACAAACCAAAACAGATGACTTCATTGATGCACTGCTTATGAACACAATGAGAAAAATCATTGACTATGCAGAAGACTACCTGAATGACATTCTACCTACAATGAAAACCAGCAAACCTGTGCCTCATCCTTGACAATGTGATTGAAAACAGTATTAAGAAAAAACATTTTGTATCTGACATCAGGACACATGCATGTTTTAAATGTCAGTTACTGAGCACTATGTTAATGGAAAAGAGTCCATATGATGTGTGTGACAGAGCTTCAAAGCTCACACAAAAACATGAAGATGCACTGCTCTCTTTGTAACTTTGATGACTTTGTCTTTCTTGTTTATTATGAATTAAATTTTGTATTATATATGCGCCCAGTTCTGAAGATCATGTTAAAATAATGTACAGCTCAGATTATTTAAGATTACACAAGTAACAAGTAACTGTTTACTCATAATTGAGGTGACTTTTAAAGAGACACTGTTTTTCATATTTGATGAATCATGATGGAGTTGTTTGAGATGGAAAAAAATACTTTCTGCTGTCCGGGTATAATATTTTATCTTTTTTCTATCTTAACTTTTAGTTTCGTTGGCAGAGCAGACAGTAACCTTTGCGACATTTACAGTAACAACATATAAGGAGACACGAATGTGGTCTGTGTGCGTGGTTTTGTTTGTGTGTGCGAGCCTTGTGTGAAGAGAAAAAGTGAGGGGCTTCATGTGTACCACCGTATGTGCATATGTGAAAGACGAAAAAACCTGAATGAGTGACAGAGTGAGTGTGTTTGGGTGTAAGAGAGTGAGTGCTGGTGTGGGACTGGAGTGGACTGATAATGATTCATTGTGTAGTTTATAGATGGGAAATGTGGCATCACTGCCGCAAAGAATCTTGGGTTTTGAAGTCAGTTGCGGGGGCTGTTTGCATGCCACTACCAGGTAACAGCTGTGCAGTGTTTGCCAGTGGGATCTGTGCCAAAGGGATTCTAACTTTGTTGCTCTTTTGGAATCGCTGGATTACTTTTCCATGGAGTTGCTGGACTGGAGTAACCTTGCCGGCAAGCTGAATTCTTGCGGTATTTGTTCACACACACCACGAGAATCCATCTTGCACTGCTCATGCTAATGCGCTCGGGCTCTGACTTTTTTCTGTCTGACCAATCACGCGTCGTTTAGGGCGGGACATGAAGCTTTGACGGAAGCAGGAAGCAACAGACTGCTAATAATATTAGCATGGCTAGCGAAAACAATGGACGTCCCGACAGCGATTAAATCTGATTAAAATCTCTATTGCGTCTTTGAAAAACGATCCACAAGAGGTTTTTTCTTTGCAGTGATTGGCTGAACCAAACATGGTTAGGCGGGTGCACTGTGTCCTTCCGTCCAATGAACGCAAAGAGTTCTACAGCAAGTCCCTCCTTCCCCTTACGGATTTGTTGAGTGAAATCCCAGATTGACATGTGAAGCAATTCGTTGCTGCACATGTCAATATGGCTTTTGCCAGGTTAGGACTGGAGAGGAGGTGCATCAGGGACCAGAGGACTGGGGATGTTTACGGGCCGTGAGTAATCATCTGCCATCGGCCCGCTCAGTCGGTCTCCTGCGGGGACATGCGCTTCAGACTTTGGGAAACTTTGGACATTGAGGCGCATTTGAGGTTTATTTCATGACTTTCCACGTTATGGAACGTTTTCTGTTGAAGTTATTAGGAGGAGTGTTCGAGCGGCGAGTGGCTGGTTTTCTGTTGGGGGTTTCTTGGTAAAATAAATGCTGGGTTTGGACTCACTTTTATGTTTCTGGTCTTTTTCGTAATCACCCCTGCTGTTAGGTGTTTATCCGCCCTGACTCGCTTTGGAAAAGACAGGTGAGTTGTTACACACTGACCAATCTGAAAAGATACATGAGTGGAGAAGCTCTTGGTGTGTTAGAGGGAAATTTCTACCATGAAGATTTATTTATTTATTTATTTATTTATTTATCACAGCCTCAGATGAGCTGATCAGCTGCTCTTGGAGGTACAGCAGTCCAAATGAAAGCTAGAAGGTTTTTATCTGTTGCTGTCCTGAAGCTATGGAATGAGCTAACACTGCACATCAGACAGGCCCCCCTCACTGTCTGTTTTTAAAATTATTTTTAAAAACCCATTTTAATTCCTTGGCTTTAACCCAGTCTGAGATGTAGAAAAAAAAAAAAAAGCCCCGCGAAGTGTGTCTATTTTTATCAGCAGTCTGTGAGACCGCTGTTGGCCTTTGGAGGTATAAATGCTTTGTAATATTATGTGTGTTAGTAGTATGTGTGTTAGGACCTTATTTGCTTCAGAAAACCATACAAGACACATATTTAGGAAAAGTCAAAGAATTAGAGGACAGGGGAATTATTTTTAACAGATTTATTTGAATTCTAAAAACCCAAACGGTCTGTCAGACCATCTTGGCTGTTCAAGTGTTAAAGAAGATAATACAAACAATTATGTGCTTCATGAGTGATTTTGTGTATCTTTCATGACACTGACAAGCTGAAACCCTGCCTCTGAGGTTTTCTCAGACAAATTATCATCAGATCCTCCGCTGCCCAGCCTGCTCACACCTTCTGCACGAAACTCTTAATGCGCCCAGCTGATTCTGTTGACCTTTCCCCCTGGTGCGCCGCCACGCCCATCTCAGCGCAGGTGCAGCAGACCGGTTAGAAACCCTCTTCTGCGCCTGTCAAAAATAGGAATGCGCTGGCTCCGCCGGTGATCAACGGTCAAGTTGCGCCGTCAAATTAGAGCCTAAAGTCTCACACAAGAATTCAATCTTTTATTGCAGGATGACAAACTTGATTCTTATGGTGTTTGGATGATATTAAAGCTCGTGTCCGGAGTTTTGAAAGAGAGAGGATTTTTTAATCCAATGTCTCGAGGTTCCGCCCTCCCTCTGTTTTCATGAGAGACCAAGCCACACCTTTAATTGTGCTCGTGTATTATCTGTCGGGTGAAAATGAGAGCCTCTGAGTCCTACAGCATCCTACATGTTTAGCTGTTTACGGTGGATGTTCAGCAGACAGTGGATATATCCGAGGTAAGCAGGGCGGCTGCTGCGTAGCTAACTCACCTCTGCCTGGGCGAGCAGCCGTGCTCTCTGGCTGCGTGCACATGTTGACTGACAGCATGACAAGGCAGAAGCTCGAAATCTATTGGCTGATGCTGATCGGCGCTTTTTCGGATAACATGGGCGTCTATGAGACGAAGGCAGGGCTTATAAATACATTTTTATATTGTTTTATGCTAATATTATATTAAAGTATCGAAGCAGACTGACACATTTAAGCTCTGTAAATGATAAATGATACATACGTTGGAAATGAACGGAAACTCCGGACACGAGCTTTAACCTGGTCTGGAAATGTTACACACTTCAACAAAAGCATTAAATTCGACAAGATTTATGAAAAATGCCGCAAAATTCACAAAACCTGGCAAAATTCAATGAAACACTACAAAATATGGAGAAAACACTCCAAAATAGAAAAATCCACCACTGCTCACCAGAGAGGTGCACTCTTGCTGTCCGTT
Source organism: Salarias fasciatus (assembly GCF_902148845.1). NCBI lineage: Eukaryota > Metazoa > Chordata > Actinopteri > Blenniiformes > Blenniidae > Salarias > Salarias fasciatus. The sequence continues at coordinate 19,583,976 of NC_043761.1, read as the reverse complement.
TTTAAAAGTAATCTTAAAACCTATTTTTATTCCTTGGCTTTGAACCCAGCCTGAGACTGATCCTGTTCTCCATTTTTTTATCGTTGTGTTTTTATTGATTTTGATTGTATCTTATCTTGCCCTCCATGCTTTTAAGATTTTATGTTTTAAGTTTTCATGTCGGTTCCTGTCAATAAACTCAAGTGCACTCAAGTGCAATTTACACACTCACTTAAAGACACAATGTGCAATAAACTGAAGTACAAGCCATCGTGTGTATACTTTTAAAGTCAGGTTGTCAGAAATCTTGTATTCCTAAATTGTTCCTGTTTATTATGTATATATCTTCTGTCACTTATCTACAAGCTGTGCTCTCTGGTACTGCCACTTTGCTGCTGTGAAATCGGACTGTAATGAAGGATTACAGAATGGCAAGTCGTGAAAACTCATGACAAAATAAGCCTGAGGAGTAAATTTAACTCAACTGAATGTGTAAAGTCAGCAATAAAAATTCCAAGTGAGTAACATTACACAAATGCATATCATATTAAAGGCAAAACCACAAAACATTGGGAAAAGTAATTGAAACAAGAACAATCTTGCATGGTCATGATAAATAAAATGCAAAAGTAGCCTTATTTTTTTAGTTGACTAGAAGGATATTTTCATTAGAGCAATGCGACTCTTGCAGCAGGTGTGGGAGTTGCATATGAGTGAAAACAAATCTGAAAGATCACAAGTAAACACACAGACATGATAAGAGGGTTAAGAACAGCTGAGAGAGGGAGTGGTTGATCCTCCCCACACTCGACCAGACTCCTCCACACTCACAGGCTCAAGGGGGACAGAAAACTGTTTTATTGAACAATGTGTGATTGAGGAGGACTTCAGGACAACTGTCACCAATTCAATTCAGTTGCTACACTTTTATTTAAAGGAACACATTGGAACTTTGCATGGCTTTTGATTGAGTTTTATAAATTCATGCTCATGTTTGGCAGCTGAATAACTGTTCATGCTCTGTTACTGATAAAATGCAAGTGCTCGGTAAATGCTAAATGCAGAGCAGAGAGTGACTGCGTGTCGACATTTTGAACAAAAGTGACTGTTTGTGTGCATGAGTGTAAAGCGAGGGAGTGCCTCACATGCACGATTGTTGTTGCTGTATGCAAACAAATTTATGACTTTTGACTGTTGATCCAGGAAATTTCTTCACTGTTTATCTTCAATCTAAATTAAAGTTTATAGAACAGTTATGAAGAACATAATTAGAGCTAAAAGATAACCTGCAAAAAAAAAACAAGGAAAAAAACAAAACAAAAGACATCTGATAATGAGGAATTCAAGGACGAGTTCATGATGGCTTCAAGGCTACAAACCCAATAACAGCAGGATGAGTTAAGACAGTGTTGGTTCGTGGTCAAAAATGAATCGAAATCAAAACCGGATAAGTAGTAGTATATAATCAACAGTCCGTTGTGAATTTAATTATTGAATTTGCAGATAAAACTGTTTTATTGAATTCTGTCACACTTGAAAATGTGTGAGTGAGGAGGACTTCAGGACAACTGTCATCAATTCAATTCAGTTGCTACATGAGTTCATCATTCTGACCCTGGGATCAATTTTAGTTAAAAGAACACATTGGAACTTTGCACAGTTTTTGATTAAGTCTTGTAAATTCATGCTCATGTTTGGCAGCTAAATAACTGTTCATGCTCTGTTACTGATAAAATGCCAGTGCTCAGTAAATGCTAAATGCAGAGCAGAGAGTGACTGCGTGTCGACATTTTGTAAAAATGTGACTGTGCGTGAGTGCAGAGCCTCACATGCACAATTGTTGTTGCAGTATGCAAGCAAATTTATGACTTTTGACTGTTGATCCAGGAAATTGTTTGCTGTTTATCTTTAATCTGAATTACAGTTTATAATGGTTGAGAGGAACATAATTAGAGCAATAAGATAACCTGCAAGAAACAACAAGGAAAAACAAAACAAGAGACATTTGATAACAAGGGATACAAGGACGAGTTCATGACTTCAAGGCTACAAACTGAATAACAGCAGGATGATTTAAGTCAGAGTTGTTTTGTGGTCAAAAATCCATAAAAATGGATACTGAACAAGTAGTACTATAGCCAACACTGCATTGTGAATTTAGTTATTGAATTAGCAGAGAATTCTCAATCAATGAGTCTCATAGTGCTGATGAAGAAAATGCTGAATTGCTGTATGTATAATAAAGTTTAATTTGACTCCAAATAATGTATTATGTTTTTTTCTTTGCAAGAGGTTTAATGGTTGTAAAGAGGTTGTGAGGGACTTTTCCTCTCCCATGACATGAAAAATAATATGAAGGTGTTTTCCCCTCACGGTAAGAATCGGCACCTCTGTGCGGGGGGGTGGGGGGTGGGGGGGGTCTGCACTGAAGGAGCGATACTGATGTGAATGAATGAACTGAGGAAATGAATGACCTCTCCACTTATTATTGAAAGTGGAGATGAATGTTAAACACAGGAATGAGGAGAAACCGCACAAAGTCATGTTGGACTACGCGGGATTTGGAACAGTGAGAGGAGCCGATTCTCGACTGAAGAATCTGCTAGTGTGTGGTCTGCTCCAGAGCGACACCACACACTAGAAGATCAGGAGAGGAAGATCGGGTGCGATCTGTCCTCTGTTGTCTTGTAGTGTGCAGTGTCTGAATCGAGGAAAATTGAAAAATCCTATAGTGTGTACCGGCTTTAACTGTCATGTTGTCCTGGCCGGTCATCTTCCTCATTATCTTCCTAATGTGCACCTGCACCTGTGTCTCCCCTATTTAGGCCCTGCTTCCCTTGCTTGTCTTTGTGGGCTCCTTGTGGGTCTGTCCGTGTGTTTCCGTCCCCTGTACCATGCCTGCATCAGCTCAGCTCTTCCCAGTGTTTATTGTTTTTGTAAAAATAAAGGAGTTTTACTCAACCTGTGCTGCCTGTGGTTGGGTCCTTCTACCTGCACCGTGACAAAAATAATAAGAGCTCAGCATGTCCGCTGCTGGGTGAGCTCTGCACCTGCAGCGTCTGGAACCTCGTTGGTGGAGCGGAGGGCGACAGAGCGCTTGATAAAATACTATGTTCAGGGCTGAAGACTGCTAAACATCAGAAGCTGTAAAGTGAGAGAGAGATCTTTTCATCATGTCACAGATATTGAATGGGAATGGCTAGTCGCTACGTCATCGAAGCTGAATACGTCACTTCCGTGTCCAAAGGCGCGATGGTGCAGTGCTGTGTCCCAACAGGAACGATGTCAACAAAACCATATCCTACAACTGCTTTCCTCTGATATTACATCATTATATTAATTTTACTGATATTACAAATAATGAGGCGGACTCACGTTATACAGCTCAGATTTTTATTGTTTCATTTAATTATGTCACAGAGCCAGACAGCAGCGGCACCGCCACCAGGTCTCCTCCCCACAGCGGGGACGGTCCCACCGAGACACACACACCTGGCACCGAACCCGGTCCTGAATAGGACCCCGGACCAAACAGGACACAGGACGGAGTGGACCCAGGACTCAGTCCATGAGGGCGGCGCGTGCCCCCCGCTCCCGGTGCTGCTTAAATTAAATACAATTTATAGAAGTCTAAATAAAAATTTTGGCTAATTGTCCTCTGTGTGTGTTTAATCTCCCTTCAGCTAATATTATTTTCTAGGCTGCTGGCATCACATCACTGATTAAATAAATCATTTGCTAAACTTTAGAGTTTATTTACATGTCAGTCGCGGTTCTTCAGGTCCATGCCGGTTCCCACATCAGCTCCTCTCGTGGCGCCGGCGCATCAAAAGTAACTCTATCGGCCAGTACAATATTGTGTAAAACAGCACAGGACAAAATAAAGTCCCACATCTTTTCAGGGCTGAACAGCAGCGTTTCCCCCGCTGGATCTGAAGCTGCTCTGCAGCAGCTGTGTGTCTTCTCTCACTGTTAAAACTGCCTCCTCTCCGTGGCAGGATGGACCAGCGGAGTTATCCAAAGTTAATAATCCTTTATTTATCCCACAAGGGGGGATAATATTAGATATTCTGTAAGGGCTTTTTTATTATTATTATTCTTTTACTTTTTAACCTGTACTGAATGTGTGCTGCTTCTGCTTTATGGCATGTTTGAGGTTTGGTTTAAAATTAATTCCCTGGATGACAGTTCTAGAAGAAACTGTACGTTGTCCACAAACCGCAGACAGACAGTACCCAATTCTAACATAGCTAATTAATTAATAGTTAAGTTACACAGCTTGATGCGATGACTGACACCCTAGTGTTAATGCTAGCTAGCCCCTTAATCACTCACCTCAACCTCGTAAATGTTGTTTTTCAGTGAAGCCTGTACTTTCCATTTCAGACTTCCACCTGTCACCACAGAAACATCTACAACTCGGTTTGAGTTGTAAGGGTTTAAACCTCTCTTCACTGACTTTGGAAAGTCAGCAAAATTCATTGTTACCGTGAAAAAAGTGACCGGTTCTTTGGCAACAGCCATTGTGTTTACATTGCGCGCCAGAAGCCTTGGACCTGGAAGTGACTTGTGACGTCACACTAGCCATTCCCATAATGCGCTTCAACTGGGAGGATTGAACCTGGATTGCTTTAAAGGTGCATTAAGGAGTTTGCATGTTTTATGCGAAACAGCGCCCCCCGCAGGCCTTGGGCGTAATGTAGCTTAGTGAAACACCCGTGCCTGTGGCTTGCATGCACGGAAGAGGGGAACTCCTTCCTCGCTCCTTTATTAGTGCTCGAGAAAAAAGGATCTACTATATTATATGTCAAACGAAAGATTTATGGCCCCCAATAAACCCCTCCCCTCGCCATATGTCCACCATTTGTCCAGCGTTTGTCCACTGCGCATTTGTCCCCCCCCCCCCCCCCCCCCCCCCAAACTTCCTTCCGTCTGAGGTCTTTTGAAGTTTTTACGACGGGTTAGGTGTTGACACATCTGAAGGGATGAGTAGGAGCCAGACAGACGGTTAGAAGGGGGTGAATTTATATTGAGATGGCGGAGAAGCGTGTCATGAAGACGCAGCCGGAATCTCTCATCAGCGAAACTCCTGTCACGATTTTTAATGAATTTTCAATGTTGGGCACTACGCCGAAAAAGAGCGTTATATACCTTTACCGGACTCAGATGCCCCCGGAAGAATTGTTACATGAGGAATGGTCTCTATCCTCATACGGCGTTGGAGGTAGCTGGGGATTTTTCTTCAAATATGACATTGGCGAACTCTGTCTTTATCAGTTGGACGGCAATGAGAAATTTGGGCCTTTTTCGTCTCAGACAGCTGTCTCATCGAACGATTGGGGTGTTCTGACGATGCTGCTTGACAGGTATGACAGCTGGTGCACGAGGGATAAAGATTCAGGAGACTGTGCCCGCTTAACACAGTCTCCTGATTCACAAATTGATCAGCGAAAGATGAGATTCTGTGCTGTATGGCAGACTAAAACAGTGGCGTGCGGTCGGTGGTTTTTCCGTGCGAGCATGCAATCGTCAAACGACGAACGGCCGACAGATAGTTTTGTTTTGGAAACCTTTAACAGTGAGTGCGGAGTATACAGAAAGATTCTTGACTTACCATTTGATGCAATGATAGAGAAGATGAAAGAAAATGGTGGAAAAATAACCACTGTGTTTCACAACTTGCGTGATTGGAGAGACGTGGTTAGCGTGAGAAGAACACTTACGTTTTAAACCACGCCTTCTGCCTCGTACATGTCGTCGAGGACTATTTATTGAGAGGTAGGAGAAGTTGTGGCGTCAGTACATCTGTTATTTTTTTCTTCCTCGACGTATAAAAAGGAGCTCTCTCTCGACTTCAGCCATGCAGAAGTACAGCAACAGGAGATTTTCTGCCGGGTTCAAGCGTCCTCATCCGGGGTACCCTGATCTGCTGAGTGAGGACTCTCTGCCTTTATTTTCTGAAACCCTCAGCCAGGAAGAAGAACAAGAAGACTTTCAAGCGTTTTCTCCATCATTGTTATCATGCTCTCAGAACCCGAATATTTCTGCATACGGACCATCCTCTGTCCTGAACGAGGATGAGCTGACGTGCGACTGTCCTCATGCCCTCAGCCACGAGGAAGCTGTTTCATCATCATCATCATCATCTTCGTTGTCTCCCTGTTCTCACCCGTCAACCGGCTTCAACAACGAGGAACTGGCCTGCAATTGTGATTTTGAAACTCTTCATCAGCGCAGTCTGGTGCAGGCGGGCAAGGCCGCTCCTGTGCAAGCGGAGGAGGGGGAGGAGGAGGAGGCTGCCCCGGTCTTGGTCAAACCCGGGGGAGGTGCAGGGCCTACATCGCCAAGTGCTGGAGAATCTGGAGAGGATGATGTCGATGGCTGGATCTCAGCTGTTCTGATCGGTACAGTGAAACTGGGTTTGCTTCACCTGCTGAACCTGGTGATAGGCAGATACCAGAAGGAGACCTGTTACGGGTGCAGAACCAATCACCCTAGTCAGAAGCATCATCCGTGTCTTGATGTTGAGACAGATGGCTATTTTTTGGAGCATTACGACCGCTTGATGGCCAGACTTTTCACACCGAAGCTGATCCCATCCATACAAAAGCTGTTGATCCTCAGGAAAATCCGTTCCGATGAGGAGAGAATCAGAGCGATCGTGGAAACCCTGATCTTTGAGCTCAAATCTGTTCGGAGAGTGGCAGAGCTGATCTCCGACTTTTACGACTCTGATGTCGGACAGTCCGTGACCACTGATCAACTCTCTGCTGTGAGTGACTGCTGGAAGAGTGAGTGAAAAACAAGAAGAAGAAAAAAGAAGAAGGAGGAGGAAAGATGGGGAATTTGTTAAGTCAAACTATCGAGCTAGATGATGTTATTTCTCAGTTGAAGAGACTTCTAACCAATGTTATCTGTAAGAGAGTCCTGGGTTGTGCATACAGTATGATTACTGATGCTGAAATTCAACGCATGGAAAAAATTCATGCTCAAGTCCGGTCGTGTCGGGGAGATGCAGCATGGTGGGTTATGGTGCAAAACACTATAACGAGTGCTTCCGATTCCAGTCTGTCCTCTGTATTTGCGGAAATTGTACACGAATTGTCAAAAGATTCTCTTTCTACAACTAAGTACCACATAATATCTTTGTACACGCTGTTTGTCGATGCCGTCTCACTTTCCATTCAATGCGGGCTCGGTCTCAGTCCTTCGGATGAAGTGGACAGACTTCATTCTGCTTTGCAGATGAATTTGGATTGTTCTATTCTGCGTAATGTGTTGGTGATGATAAAGCCGTATTATTACTAGTCAGTAGCGATTGATTTCACTCTTGTAGAAGTATTTCTGATTAAACTATGCCTCGAATAATAAAAATACTGTTGAAGTCTTCCCCCTCCGTCTGTCTGACTGTTTGATCATTTACGACCCTACTGTAAGGGTGTGAGTGTTTGAAGCTCGCTACAGCTGCAGATTCTGGGTAGAAAACAAGACCTCACCATACAGAGACGCATAGGGTGTGCTTGATTTAAGGAAGTAGAAGGAAGTCACATCCGAGTGAGATGTCTGGGTGCGAGGATGGGAGCGGGGTGGGTTCTGATCTGAGGAAGTCAGGCATCCTCCGTAGGTGAAGAAAAAGAAGGGATCATAAAACGGGGGTAATTTAGTTCGACAGGTCTACTTCAAAGCTTTTATCAGATAGCATATGAGCAGGGGACGTCTGGGAGTAGATTGTGGGAACAGCATAGGAAGTTGTCTTATGAACAGGGTCACTCTGATAGAAAATTTAAAAAAAAAAGAGTTTGTTTAGTTCAGATACAATATTTATATGCTATTCTTAGAAGAAAATTGATTGTGAGCAGGTCAAAACTTTTCTCAGAAACAAACTATGATACCTGTGTCCGAAGGATTAAAAAAAAAAAAAAAAAAAAGATCTTTAAGTTTTCGTCCTCTACTTTTTCCACTATTTCAACAGTCACATTCAGGAAGACATTACAAAGTACCACAACCCCATAAAAAATCTTTTATTCCTCCTGAACAAAAGAAAAATAAGACAGAGAGTTCTACATATTTATTTTATCCGCTACTGTTCTCTCAACATCTCTTTACCCGTGAGCATGCGTCTTAGCATGTTTGTGTAATTATATTTTATCGGTGGATCCTATCAAAGAAGAATTTCTATCACCACCATGGACAGACAATAAGTCTATCTTTCTTCTATCTTGTATTGTTTGATCCGTGATCAGTTTCTCACAAAGAGTAAATCCGGTCTAATTTTAATTCGTACAAGAATCTTTGGGCTTCTCTTCACACCCTACTACACTTCCCCTCAGAAAGAATATTCACTTCCTCCATGACCCAGCCTCTCTCTAACACCTCATGCCGATCCTGTGATCTTATTGGAAGGATCAAAAGTCATAAAAACCACCAAAAAACAAATGCAAAATAGCTAGCTATTTTGCTGAAGTGACAGTCAGTCACTTCAGCTTGCAACAGGCAGAGCGAGGAAGGAGAGAGAAGAAGAAGAAGATCACTGCTTGAGAAAAAAACCAAACACCCCGTCAATAACACCGCAAGATGGCCGGTAGGACGAATGGACTGGAAAATTATTTTCTCTTTGAAAAAGTGTGAGAGCGAGAAAACAAAGTGCATTTTAATATATTTTTCTAGACAAGACTAATTTCTTCGGTGAATCATCATCATCCACAGAGCCGACGACCCATTCTCGATGTAAGTACCATGGTTTTTAAATTTCATGTTATTTGATCAGACAAAAATGGATTTCTTTTTTTTTAAACAAGTTTTTACCCCTGTTTAACTAAGTTTTTTTTTTTTTTAAGTTGAAGAAGAAGAAGAAGAAGACTTTAACCTGACCCGGGATGATTTTGGTAAATTGTTAAATCAATCCTGTATTTAATTGAGAATAATCGTCTATGGGATCTAATGAGGTTTGTTTTGTTTTTTACGATTGACAGATGAGCTGGACAGGCTCGATAATCAGACTCGAAATCTGACCTCGACAGCCAGTGAAGCCCCAGGACCTTCAAACACAGGCCGTCAGAATCTGACAAGAAATAGGTCAATTATCACGGACTCTCTACAAGAGTTATCCTCTCTCCGTACCAGGGGTAATTTTTTTTTTTGTTTTTAAATCTTCAGAGATCTCAAGACATTATGGAGGTCTCACTATCTCTGTTTTATTTAAATTTCCAGTTTTTCCTCCAAATCGAGAAGACACTCCGGGGACTTCTGGTTCTGCAGTAAGAGCCCGCTTTTCCCGGGGTAGGTTTACCTGACCTGATTCATACCTGGTTGTACATATGAGTATATATATATTTTTTAAGGCTGTGACTTTAACGCGTTAGTTACGATTAATTAATTACAGAAATTTTAACGCGATAAAAAAATTATCGCAAATTGTCGCGGAACGTTTGTCACCGGACGAGTTTCACCCGGACATATTTCGCTGTGACACCACAACGAAACAGCTCCCGATTTGGTGACTTTCTCGTTAAATCTGGCGACTTTCCAAAGCCTCCTGCCGACTTTTTTTGTCAAAAGCGACTAGCAACAAATTTAGCGACTTTTTCTGGAGCTCTGGAGACGTGACAGGACGTCTCGTTCTGCAGCTGCTGTCCTCAATGAGCTGCGGGTGCTGCGTGAGCCCCTCCCCCGTCCCAAAGCACTCACAGGCGGCCAGTCTCACGCAGCGCTCCCTCCTGCAGTCAGAGCAGAGAGCAGACCCACACCACCCCTCCACACTTCAAATGAATCGCGTGTGCGCAAATACGCCACTGCTCACTTGCTGACAAACCAAGAATAAACAGAAGAAAATTCATTTGTAGTTCTAAACATATTTAGGGTGTTTTTTTAACTCACATTTTGCTTCTCCCATGACGTTATTCCTCTCTCCTACAGTGTCCATTACAATTACATGCAAATTGCAAATTAGGTAACGACCTCATCTAGCAACTTCTGGCGACTTTTAGGACAGCCAATAGTGACTTTCCTTACTGGGGAGTTGGCAACACTGCTCCCGACGACAGCGCACTACTTGGTCTCGTGCACAGAAAATTTAGATTTAAAAAGCCAGCGGATGGCAGCGTGGATAAAACCAAAGCTGTATGCATATTGTGCAGCAAAGAATTTGCATACCATCGCAGCACATCGAGCCTGCTATATCATCTGAATGCTAAGCATGTCGCAGCAGCGGCCAACACGCAAGCCTGGCATACAGCTAGAGTTGAAAAGATGTCACTCCGACTACTTCAAGGACCCTCGCCCAGCCCAACAAAAGTTGCACTAATCAATGTGTATTGGTTTATTTATCTTGGTTAAATTCCTCCTTCCCTGCTGAAAAAATGAACAGTGTTTTGTTGCTTAAGCTTATGTATCACTATATTGATTCACTATACCAAAATCCATTAGAAAAAGAAAGGTTGTCACTGATCTCGGGTCAAATATCGATATGCGATTAATTGAGATTAATTAATTACAAAGGCCCTAATTAATTAGATTAATTTTTTTAATCGAGTCCCACCCCTAATATTTTTTTAAAGTAATTATTTGATGTCTCCTAGCTCTGAGCCGTTTCGACGACATTGATCACACTCAAGTCTCGGGAGACCTCAACAACCTCTGTACTTCCGGTAAGTCTTTTTTTTTTTTTTTTTTTTTTTTTTTTTTTAAAGTTTATTAAGTTTGTTTAAAATAAAAAATAAAACTTCTGACGATCGTCTTCATATTAAAGATCTCCTGTTCGCACCTGGTCGAGTAGAAACCGCTGTCAATACAAGCGAGGTGGTCGATCTCACTGGTAAGATTTTTTTTTTTTAAATATTGATGGTGGGATAAAATAATAATAATGTCATGCATGTGTGTAACCTTTTCTTAAATTATTCCTGTATTTTAAGGGCCTACGCAGACCGATCCTCCTACTACAATCCAGGAGCTCAGAGGCATGTATTTTATTCTTTCTATATTCCTTGTTTATTCATTTACTCAGTCTTAAATGATCCGTTGATTAATTTTATTTATTTGTTTATTTATTTTTTCAGCTCTCGTTCCAAGAACACCATCTCCACCAATCGCTGATCACGACCCCGAAACTGTGTCTGATCCTGAGGTTGATCCTGGACATGACAGCGAGACTGACGATGATCTGAGGGGTAGGTTTTACGATTGAGATGTGGAGAAAAACTTTATATTTATAGCATGTATGTATGTATTCATTTTTTTTTTCTTTTCATTTATAGGCCCGGCTGAGGTACCACCACCACCACCACATCAGGATGGTGCAGACATCCACTATGTGAATGGTAAGTACTTTATTTTGTTCTCACTAAGTGTTCTGTACATAATTGGGAAATTATGTACTCCTCCTCCTCCTCCTCCTCCTCCTCCTCCTCCTCCTCCTCCTCCTCCTCCTCCCAGTCTACCCCACTCAGAACCATCTTGCTCCAATTCAGATTTGCAAAATGATGCTTCAGCAACAAGAAGTCTGCGTGATCGATTTAATAATGTTGAGATAAGACAGACGTTAAACCTTCCAAATACACAGAATGTACCAGATCTAGCAGAGTTTTACGAGAATATTATGAGAGTCATCGAACATCTTGCAGAAAGAATCAGGTTGGAATCTAACCGTAATGACCTGGTTCAATTGGAAATTGTCGGTGAGAATGTGCGAGAGCACGTTTCTTTCACTGTTGACCAGCATGGTGATAACATTCTCCCCGCATTTGAAAACTTACTCGATCAGATGGTTCAGTCAAATACAGATGTTGCTGCTGACGCAGGACTTGAATTCGTTGTACAGGTGGTACGTGAGCTGCGAGGCGGAGTTAAAAGAAAATTAGAATGCACTCTTGAACATGAGGTGTTACAGCGTAAGAGGCGTCACCTCTACATCGTCTACAATAGGACCGACAAGCTCTGTTTCTCCATTTGTCTGGCGCATTTAACAGATCCCAAATCAAATGATACACAGGCTGAAGAAAGGGGAAGTTGGTTACAGCATCAGGCAGGCTTGACAAGTCAGACTGAAGTCTCCTTCACTGACGTCCCTAAATTTGAGGAGCTCTTACAACGGAAAATAGTCATATTCATGAGAAATCGTGAAAATAGAGCCCTCTCGAAATTTGAGACAGCTTTCACTGACCGATCTCGCCCAATTTTCTTGTACTTAGCTGAAAACCACTTCTCGGGGATTAAAAACCTCAAAGGGTTCCTTGGTTTCCGATATGTTTGCAGTTTCTGTTTTCAAGGATACAATAACCCTCATACACACAGCTGTGGCGGTTACTGTCCTGTTTGTAATGACCCTGACTGTAAACAGAGGTTGTGGAGCCCTGTGACCTGTGATCGTTGTAACAGAACCTGTCGTTCGTCAGAGTGTTTCGACAAGCATAACGAGCCGAGAGAGAGAAACCGTGGTGAGACGTATGCTAGTAACTGTGATATTTACAAGAAATGTGTAAAATGTAACGTTACATACAGGAAAAGATTGACCGGGGAGAACAGAGAGCATGTGTGTATAAAGAGACGCTGTAAAACCTGTGGTGAGAGCCTCGCAGATGAGTCAGAAACCGCTGGTAATCAGGATCGTCACCTCTGTTACATGCAGCCTTTAAACGTAGACGAGAAACACTCGGAGAAGTTGATTTTTTATGACTTTGAGACATTTGTTGATCAGGCAGGTGTGCATAGACCGTATCTGGTCTGTACAAAAACCTTGAGCGGTGTTGAATGGTATGCTTACGGTCTTGACTGCGTGGAGAAATTCATCGCTCATTTCAGAAAACCTCGCTACAAAGACTCGGTCTTCATTGCGCATAATTCGAAAGGATTCGATAGCTACCTGATCGTTAACACCATGGTTAAATTAGGTATTGAACCCTCTCTTATTATGATGGGTGGTAAAATTCTGAAGCTCAGTGAGTCGGACTATAAGCTAAAATTCATCGACTCTCTCTCTTTCCTCAGCATGCGTCTCTCTGATATGCCGAAAGCAATGGGGTTCGAGGATCAGTCAAAAGGCTTTTTCCCTCACAAGTTCAGCTCCGCAGGGAGTCTGAAATACACGGGACCGTACCCCCCACCTACTGATTATGGTTTTGAGTGTATGTCGCGCCCCGAACAGATGAAATTTCAGGAGTGGTATGATTCGGTCTCTCGCGGTGTATTCGACTTTGAGAAGGAAGCTTTGTTTTACTGCAAAAACGATGTCCAGATTCTCTTTGAAGGGTGCGTGAGATTCAGAAATCAGTTTCTGAATGAGACAAAAGTTGACCCGTTCAGTCGGATAACTATATCCTCAGCCTGTATGAAAGTTTTTCTCACAAACTTTCTACGTCCTCGCACACTCGCCATTCCTCCTCCTGATGATTACCGTCGTCAGGTCAAAAGTTACTCTCATGCTTCTATCCAGTGGTTGGAATATGTGTCACACAGCCGGGGTGTTTTCATTCAGCATGCTCTAAACAGAGGCGAGAAGCAAATAGGTCCTTACTTTGTTGATGGGTTTGCAAAGATCGGTGATGTGGAATGGGTTTTTGAGTTCCAGGGTTGTTTTTTCCACGGCTGTCCGATTTGTTTTCAGTCGCATGAAACATGCCCTCTGACTGGGAAGCCCTTTGAAGAGCTGTACACAACTTCAGAGGAAAAATTACACCGGCTGAGATCCGTCTACGGTCTACAGACCTGTGTGATCTGGGAACACGAGTGGCTGGAGATGAAAAAATCAGATCCGCGAGTAGGCGAGTTTCTGAAGGAATTTGACCCTCCCGAACCTCTCTCCCCCAGACAGGCTCTGTACGGAGGCCGTACGAGTGCGCTGCGGCTGCGGTACACAGCGGGTGCTGGCGAATCTGTGCATTATGTGGATGTAACTTCATTATACCCGTACGTAAACAGCAGTTGCGCTTATCCTTTAGGCCATCCTACCATAATTCATGAAGATTTTGACGACCCTCAAAACTACTTTGGGTTAATTCGAGCCGTCGTCAACCCCCCAAGGGGTCTCTTTCACCCGGTGTTACCTTACAAATCTTCCAGAGGTAAACTGCTGTTCACTCTCTGTCGCACCTGTGCTGAGATAAATAACCAGATAACCTTATGCGATCATGATGAAAACGCCCGTGCATTGACGGGGGTGTGGGTCACTCCCGAATTCAACAAAGCTCTGGAGCTTGGGTACAAAGTTGCAAAAATCATCGAAGTTTGGCACTTTAGCGAGCGTAGCGACTCTGTTTTTGTAGGATACGTGCACACTTTTCTGAAGGGGAAACAGGAAGCGTCAGGCTACCCGGCAGATGCGGTGGATCAGGAAAGCAGGGACAGATACATACAGCAGTACAAACTGGAACAAGGCATTCAGCTCGATGCGGACAGAATCCGGTTTAACCCGGCGCTTCGTTCTGTCTGCAAACTGGCTCTGAACTGCTTCTGGGGAAAGATGGCAGAGAGGTCTAATCTAACACAGACCTCGATCGTGTCTGATCCTGCACAGTTCTTCAGTTATCTGTTTTCAGGAAAGTATCAGATCAAGTACTTTTCTTTTCTGAACAACGACGCTGCTTTGGTTCAGTGGAATTACAACGAGAGGTGTGTTGTTCCACTCGGGAGAACCAATAACGTATTTGTCGCTGCGTTCACCACAGCTTACGGACGCTTGAAGCTTTACAGTTATCTGGAGAGATTGCAGGAGAAGGTGCTCTATACAGACACAGACAGTTTGGTTTACCTCCTGAAGGATGGTGACACGCCTCTTGAGCTGGGTAATTATCTGGGGGATTTAACGGATTAACTCTCGGGTGACACCATTTCCGAATTTGTGGCGGCAGGTCCAAAGACTTATGCGTATCAGACAAAAAATGCTAAAAAGGTGGTGATGAGAGTGAAAGGGATTACTCAGACTCGAGACTTTTCTGACAAAGTCAGCTTTGACAGCGTGAGGGAGCTGGTGGAGGGCTATCTCAGATTCCAAAGGAGTGATTCGATTGACATTCCTCAGCAAAACATCATCAGAGACAAAAGGGGGTTTCTGCTGAAAAATTCTTCATTCACGAAAAAGCTGCGCATCGTTTATGACAAACGGAAGCTCTCCCATGATGGTACTTCGGTACCGTTCGGTTATTAGTAAATAACCTGATCTCGTTGCTGATGTTGATGATTTTTTTTTTTTTAATGAAATGTCAGACTTTACTGCAATGGAGGAAATTGATTTTGATCCTAGATTTTGTACACCTTTTTCATGTCTCATCTCAGGCCCGAGCGGCTCTGGGAAGTCATTTTTTGTAAAAAGTGTTTTGCAGGATTGTGAAAATGTAATGAACCGGAAACCGGATAATATTGTTTGGATTTATACTTCGTTTCAACCTTTGTATGCCGAGCTGCAGAAGACCAATAAAAACATAACGTTTGTGAAAGGATTGCCTGAATCATTCGAAGATGAGACCCTGTTTCCTCCTGATAAGCAACATCTGGTGGTATTAGATGATGTGGTTTTCGAGGCTTCAGATCATCCTGATGTGGTGCGGATTTTTACTCAGTACAGACACCACAAACAGATGTCCGTATTCATGCTGACACAAAATGTGTTTCATCAGGGTAAATACTCATGTACAATCAGTCTTAATTCAAACTATTTTGTCTTATTCAAGAACCCGCGTGACAAGCTTCAGATGAAAACATTAGCTCATCAGATCTTTCCATCACAAAAAGCATTTTTCCTGGCGAGTTTGACGATGCTACAAAGGGCCCTCACGGGTATTTAATCGTCGACCTGACACACAGCTGTCCAGAACAGTACAGACTTAGGACGGGTGTACTGCCTAACCAGTGGCCTGCGGTTTATATTCCAAAAAACAAATAAGACGATATGTCAGCGCGATTAAAAAGGAACGCTCCCTTTCTGAAGGCTCTGTATTATGCCACGCCTAAGAAGCGGAAGGATATTTTAAAGGACTGTCCGGCGGATCTCCTTCAGTCTTTGGCCGAAATCGCTCTCAATCTGTTAAAAGGGAACATTCCTCTCTCTCGCTGTCAATTTAAAAAACTCCACAGACATAAAAACTTGCTGAGACAGCTGGCTGATAGAAAGATCAGTCTAAAGCGGAAACGCAGCATTTTGCAAACGGGTGGTTTTCTTCTACCTCTACTAACAACAGCCATTCCTCTCCTGGGAAACTTAATAGGAGGCTTGATCAATAAACGCAATTGAAAATGCAGAAAATGTATCTCGTGTCACCTCATCAACTAAACCGCCTGACTCACACAGCTTCAACCGCGTCTGATGCAAATGCATCTCCCAGCAGCAGCAGCAGCATGCGGCAGAATGCGGAACAAGACTTGGATTTCAAAATGAGGCAAATATTACAAGAAAGAGGACTTGGCGCCTATGAAAAAATGAAAAAGTACAATACTCTGTTGCAGCGTTACCTTAACCTGGTCAGACAGGGAGAAAATGAACTCCATTCTCTGACTCTAACGCTGCCTCCTGAGGAGGGGTCTGACAGACAAGCTAAGGAGCTGAAAAGATCAGAAGAGGAGGAGGAGGAAGAGAAGCGAGAGGGAATGCAGGAGATATTAAACCTACCTACCCGTGATCGCAAAAATGCAGAGTATGTTTTAAATAAGTTATCGGAGACCGACAGCGGCTGGAGTTCCAGAGGAGAGTTTATCTATAGAGGTAAACCGTTAAAGGGTTCTCATGTGATTGATCTGGTGAAAAACTTAACAGCTGCGTATAAGAAACCCCCAAAGTCACAGCCAAGAGGGTGGAAGCTGTTTCTTGAGACATTATCTGAGCTGAATGTCCCTGAGAGCGCGGTGTCTAACCCTTTCGCTCGTGAGCAGTTTAGAGTTCTCAAAAACCAGACGCATACAGACTATGATGACATGCTATCTTCACAATCCTCACCGAGTACCGAGATGAGAAAGAAGAAGAAGAAGAAAAAGTCTATGAAGAGAAATATTCCGTGGATCGGCTTCACACCGTAATTTAAATAACACCATTTCCAGAGTTTTTTTTTGGTTTTTTTTGTCTTTTAGAATTTTATTGACGTAAATAAAGTAAAAATGAATGAGATACAGTCTGATTTTTTTTTTCCGCAAAAGCAAAGCAATACAATTCATATTTTATAACAATCTCTAAACATTTGTAACGTACATGCGAGTTGATGTGGAGAAGACGAAGGAGAAGCAGTGATGCATCGTTGAAATTTCATAACAAACTTTCTCACCAAAACATCATTATGTATCACACTGTTTGTGTAGCGAGCTAGCACTTGTTTGTAAGACAAACCACTGGCTCTATGACACAGGTAAAAGACACAGTGATGCCCGCAGACGGTAGACAGCTCGTGTTGGAGTTGACGGTTGTGATAAATGATGTTTCGCGTCCCACCATAATTTTCCAGAAAACCAAGGATGCTTTTCGGATAATAATGGTTGTCAGGACTTAATCCGACGGAGTCGAAATAGGTGGAAACCCCTCCTTCTTCCAGCGTGATTGCTAACCAGTGTTCACCGGGTAGATAGTGAGGGTGGGTGTTTACGATATAATACGCTGGTAACTTTGACGGGGGATGGTTCTGTAATTCATCCGAAGCCCAGACACCGCAGAACGTGTCACCTAGCAGATGGTTCATGAGTATTTCCAGTTCAGCCGTGTTCATCCTTTTATTCAGTAATAATCCACCAGCACCTGTCGTTTCGAATTGATCTCGAGGATAGTATCGTACGCTGCGTAAACCACCAGAGTCGCTGTATGCGGTAAGGGGACCCTGAATCTCATCTCCAGTCTTAAAGTTCCGCTTGAAATGGGGTTCAGAGCTTCCACGTCCTCGTCAGGGTTTAGATTAAAAACAAATAAGCTATAGCCGTTTTCAAAATCGTCCCTGTCGATGCATAGAGGTAAATCTTTCAGGTGTCTCCCGGTGGCGGTGTACAGATTGTAAAACTCTCTGACCGAAATGCTTTGGTCAAATCGTGGCTGGAAAGCTTTCGAAGGGATCTGTCTCCCGTCCTGACAGAGAGCTAGATATTCCACATCGCAATGTTGAAAATCCAATGGGCACATGTCCCTCCGCCCAGTAAATGCGTTATGGTTGACCAACCCTAGAACCACGTATTTAGGCATCGTCCCTAGGAAAAGATTCTCCTGATTGCATACTCTCGAGTTTTGTGGAATCGGGTAAGTTTTCACATTGATTCTGGATATCGGGTAGAGCGCGTTACCTTTCATCAGGGCCGCTGCATGTCCCAGACGCACTGCTGGGGAGACTGTGACCTTTTTCACAAACAGAGAGGCGCCTAGTATTTTTAATTTGAAATCAGAATTGTTCGGAGCCATTAAACAGAACGCATCACTGCCTCTGGTCAGCTTGATCCGCATGTCTACGCTGTTTAATAACAGCCGTTCGCAAAAGAAAATGTCGGCGTGTAGAGGGCCCATCACGTGAAACTCACTAGAAGCTGCACTAAATTTCGCCCTCTCGACCAGGCCTCTGTTGGGACCGTCAGCTCCGATGTTGATAGAATTCATAGCCCTAGAAGTATCTTTGTAAAAGAGACCTGCTGTGAACTGGCTTTTCAGAGATGCGTCTGAAAAGTTCAGCAGGGTTTCGATGATGGCTCTGTACGGATGAGTAGCGCTGGATTGAGAAATGAGTCTGTCACCCAGGGTCACATCCACCTGTGAGAAGATGGTGTTGACGGGGTAGTTAATCACCCCGACACCCGCATCCCGAGCCAGATTTGTCCCGTCCCCGTTAACAATCTGCAAACGTAGATGAAGGAGGGTGTTGGCGAGATCCAGATACCTATCCCCATCGCCGGGGATGAAAAATTCAACGGGACCACCGTCTGTCAGCGCAGATATTGGCATAACCTCCAGATACTGACTCTGCTCGATAGAAAACTGTGTAGCCGGAGCACCGAATAAGTCCAGCTCTGACATGGTGCATTCTTGTGATTTTGTATGCAAATAAGCCATGGTTAGGAGAATATGTCGTCGGACCTCCTTCTCTTTGGAGCTCTTCTCTGCACTGATTTCTTGCTCCCTTTTGTCTTCCACTTTTTATGCGTTGCTAGACGACGCCCCGGCGGTCGTTTTCCAGGTCTGCGTGCCAGAAGCATGAGTCCCGATCCTGCCTGATCCTCTGCCTCCGGTTCCTGGTTCCGAGTCACGCGTCTCACGACGTGTCCGAAAACATCAGAAGCAATGTTTTTAGCCGCCGATTTTAAATGAGGCCTCGCAATGGCGAATCCTCTCTTGAACAGAGGTGTAACAAAACGAAATAATTTTGAAAACATTGACCCTATACCTCTACCGTACATCATAGGGGCTCCATTAAATCCTGGTAAATCTCCTCCCACCTGATTTTCATAATAATTCACAAACCTGTAAATGTCAGGTTTAGAGTATAACCGTGTCATTTTTTTTTTTTTTTTTAATATAAAACTATCACGGAAAAAAATCGGAGCAACACCTCACAACGAACAGTTACCCGCGTAGGATGTCTGGTACTGAGCGATATCTTTGTGGGTTGAAGAGTTATATAGACTGGTTTTCAGGTTGTTGGTCTGAAGTGAAGCGTAACAATAGATTTACCAAAGCTGAAGTTTGCTGGTTTGTTCTGATCCGTTTTTATCTGGACCTCGATATTTTCGATATGCTGCTTGGCCACTGGTAAATAATAGGCGGGGTTGAAGCGCTGTGTGACAAACTCTCCGAATGTACCCTGGATCTCAACGCTTCTCAAAAGCGGAGCGTAAACGTCCCCTACCAACTGCGGGCAAACCACATCGCTGTAACAGTAAAGATGATAAAAACCAGCCCTTAAATCTACAGGATAGGGAGCTGTCTTCTCCTCAAAATTGAACCATTCTCCAGCTTTGAGTCCTATCATGTATGCCAAAGGTGGGTAGAAACATACATGGATTTTACCACTTGCCAGGAAATCAAATTTCTTTAGGTTGTGATTAAATACGGGAACAATATCGGCATAGACTTTTTTAAATTGGGCTTCCAGCTCCAACTTTAATGGGTGTACGCTGTTGAAATGTCCTCCCTGAAAATAATGACGAGAAACTTTGCTCTCTGTCCCAGGTTCTCGAGGCTTCCGCCTCCAGTCAAAGTAAGCCTTCTCATGAGGTACGTTATACCATGTGTGTGGATAGGAAATCTCTGTTAAAGCGACCTCCCATTCTCCTATTAAGTCAATGTGTTGTGCTAAATCTACACGGAAACTGTCACTCTTATTATCTTTGAAAACTTCCAAGCTTGCCTTGGATGGTAGAGTGATGTAAAACCCCTTATCCCTCGAACCGTACATGATGGAATGACGGTCTGTGTAAGCGGTTGAGGTTTTTATATATCTTTTAAATCTGCGGCCTTCACCCAGCTGTTGAATTTTTCAGGCCAGTTTTTCCACCGCACCAAGACCTGCTTTTCCCCTCTCACGGTACGTTTATTCAGAATTTCTTCTACGTGATATGCCCTGTCTCCAGCCATATCCACTTTCTGAAGCTCCTGCTCATAGAATGAACCTTCAATCACTTCGCCGTCATAGTCTTTGAGTTTAAATACCATTGGAGTACGCGGGATGCATTCTGACACCGTAAAAACTTCATCCGTGAAACTCTGTTCGTATTTTTTATCGAAGACCCCTCGCAACTTTGATATTCTGACAACATCGCCCACCTTAAATCCTACCTTTAATTTTTGTTTTCTCTTGTCTGGTGGTGTAGGTGTACCGTACAGATTGTGAAACACACGGCGGGTATTTTCCTTAGTCACATCAACCGGACGCATTTTCATACTGCTGTGGTAAGTGTTATTATAGCTTTTTACTAAGTCTGGCAGGACTTCCACGTACCGTCTAGTGTTCTTAGCAGTGAAATATCTCCACATTCTAGTCTTTAACGTTCGGTTAAATCTTTCAACCACACAGGCTTTTAGATCACTGGCTGTGGCAAAATGTACGATGTTGTGTTTCCTCATCAGAATCTTGAAACTTTTGTTGAAAAATTCTCTTCCTGCATCAGTCTGTAGTTTTTCAGGCGTCTGGCTCTCGCGAAAGGCGGATTCAAAGGCAGACACCACCTCAGCCGCAGTCTTCTTTCTCAAAGCTCGCATGTACGCTAATTTCGAAAACACATCGATGACCGTGAGTAAATAACTATACCCATCATTTTCATCCGCTAACGCTCGCATATCGCAAAGGTCTGCCTGAAATTGTTTGAGAGGTCTTGTAACAAAAACTCTGTTCCTTGGAAAATGTATCCTAGCCGGTTTATGCAGAGTATAGGTGTCTTGAGATGATAAAAAGTCTTTCACATCTTCCACCCTGACTTTCTTTCCCGTCTCATCTTGAACCGCTTTATGAAGCCGCTCTACCCCGCCGAAACTACCAGGATGACTCGGCTTGTAATATAACCTCTTCATGACACGTTTCTCCGCCATCTCAATTTAAATTCACCCCCCCTCTAACCGTCTGTCTGGCTCCTACTCATCCCTTCAGATGTGTCAACACCTAACCCGTCGTAAAAACTTCAAAAGACCTCAGACGGAAGGAAGTTTGGGGGGGGGGGGGGTGGACAAATGCGCAGTGGACAAACGCTGGACAAATGGTCCACAAATGGCGAGGGGAGGGGTTTATTGGGGGGCAATAAATCTTTCGGTTTGACATATAATATAGTAGATCCTTTTTTCTCGAGTAAAATTTAAGTTTCTTTTACCTGGTGGAGTCTGTGCTGGAGCTGTGGCAGTGCTGGAAGCCAGTCTGTTCTTACTTTCTGGAAGATCCTGATCAGTTGTTGCTCACTAAGCATCTGGCGGAGTAATGGTGGACAAAACGAAACCTAACTAAATCAGGCCAGCCGGAGCGCACATTACATCATTCCTTTCAAATTCTCCCCAAAAAAATTCTGGTGCCGGACCGGCACTGCAACTTTCAAGTGACAATTTAGCGCTGTTAGCGGTACTTGCAATGAATATGTCAGGGCACATTGTACACATCATTAAAAATGTGTAACATATTTATGGTGGAAAATAAGTATTTTTAAAGTTGAAAAACTCCTTAATGCACCTTTAAATACAGATGCTTCGATGCTACGATTGTTTTAATTCAGATTGGAAAAAAAAACACCAACGTGTCATATAATAATTTATCACCTGCAATATGACTCAAACCCGCAAATGTTGTGCAGTGTTTTTCCATCTAAAGGCAGGTGATTAACAGACACAGCATTACACACAGAGGGCTACTGTCTGGTGCCAAACACAGGGGTCGCATTAACCAAGTGTCTTTTGTCATTGGCTTAATTTTAAGATGGATAACGGAGAGATGTCTGTCCTTGATACTGATCATCCTGTCCTTGGACCCCAGTAGGGAACAGGTAATGCTCAGTCCAGCCCTCATGAGCTCGTGAGCCGTTCGCCGCGGCACTTGTCACAGCGAACCACGGTCCATTCTCCATTATTTTCTAGCATGGCCCAAGCCGAAATCTCAGGAAAATGAAATAGTAAGGGATGATACAAGGAAAAGAACAAAAAAAAGGGGTAAATCTGAAAAAAATAAAGTAATCCTAAATTGCGTGATTTTTTTAGCTCTACGTTTCGACCGCTGTCAGTCTTCTTCAGGCAAAAACAAGACAAGCAGTAATGGTTTAGAGTAGGTCAATGCACAATTCGGCCGAGCCCAAAGCAGGATATGTTGTCTCTACAGACGTCTGAGACAAAGTCTGTCGTTACGAATGAGTAGAAAATGAGGGACACTGGTACGCCTTTTCTCATTCAGACGCTGCATAAACACTCTCCATTTTGTGCTTGGAAAACATCTACGTCAGGTCATAAAAAAAAAAAGCCTTCATATTTCATATGGACGATCAGTCCATTTATAACTAGAGCTGACTGCAACATACTCCTACTGCGTATTGACAGTGGCTTCATGCAGTTGATTGATCTAATTAAAAAAAAGATATTTCGGGTGCGATTCTATGTGGATTCCTCCACACAGCCGCATTCACAAACATTAAATAGCGTAAAAAGCAGGTGAATCATCTTTCCTACCTGTGATTTTGAGGAGGAGGGAACCGGGCTGCAGCAAGATGGAAGACATTATTATTTCACACCATCAAAGAACATATACTTCTGCTACTGATTGAGGATGAGGAGGAATAAAAGCAGTGAAGAAATTTTGTAAGGCGGATTGATCTTGCATCATTTTGCTACACATTTGGTAAAGTAATGCACCTGTCAGTTTGCCTTCTCAGTTCCTTGTGAAAGCGTAAAAGCACGCACCACTTCAAAAAGAACTCAGCGGAGCTGTTCATCACTGACAAGCAATCATTAGCCTCTAAATGCAGGATCTCTGCATTTTTATTTCATTTGTCAGGCTCCATAAGTTCTTCAAGAGAATAATCATATCAGAATACAATCATATACATTGTTGGTTTATGGTTTAGTATTAGAGTTTATTTTGTTTTGTTTTTCTGCTTCTGAGTGGGGGTGGGGTGCCGGTCATATTTAATTAATAAGTAATCTGTACACACATATGCACACAATGAAGTCAGTAAGCCTTTCAAGGTACAAGACAGACAGTTTTTCATTTATGATTTATGAGCTTCTTAACCAGAATTGTGACACAAAGAAGCAGAAATAAGCTTAATTCCCCTCAGTCTTGGATGCAGCAGAGAGGCCAGGAAATAAAATGTATTTAATCATGTTAATTTAGCAGTATCCTACTGCAGTCCATTTAAAAATGAGAAGAGGTGTTCACTTGATTGGTCGAGATTACACTCAGCTGGGTTACCTATTTTCTCTTCTCCCTCTTGTCATACTTGCGCCGGTGGGCGGGATGGAGGTGTGGCTCCGCCACTCTGCGCTCGTTCACAAAGCAAGGAAACCAGTTAATTTGAAACGCTGTATTGACTGCTTCATCAAAGGTATTACCAATAGAACACCCGCTGTCGTGGAATTTTATTTTAAAAATTATCCTAGGCCAGTCACGGTGCAAAAAACCCCACAAACATATATTCCAGAAAAAACGTAAAATCCTCAAGTATATCCACTCTTGGTTCTTGAAGTCTTTCATCGTAGTTCTCCTCAGAAAAATCAGGCATAGTCAGAGTCAGAATGCAAAAGGAGGGCTTTATTCCCAAAAAAAACCTCCTGGCAGTCAGACCGACCAAAGAACTGACGCGCCGATCGCTCTCCGCTCCATCTATTTATACTATTTCTTGGGAGTTCGTCAACTCTCCATGGACTCTTCGTCAAGACACAATTGTTCCCCCCTCCCTACAAAGGTCAAGGTCCCCTTGTGACCCCTTGGGAGGCCCTCTCAGCCTCCATCAAGTCTCCATCAAGTCTCCATCAAGTCTTCCCAAATGCCAGGTGTTGTGCAACAAATCATAGTGTCACATTTCTTGTCCAATGAGCCTCATTTACACCAGAGGGAGACAGAGAGACAATTGACCTGTAGTCTTGACTTTAGAAAAAACAAACTGTCCAACTGCCAAGAGGCTGCCGTAAAAATGAAAAATGGCAGGCTGGCGAACAGAACAAGGATACATGTCTTTTCTACACCTGCGTCTACTAGCATACTATAACTAACAGAGACATGCATTACATGAACAATAGTAAATAACATAATATAATAAGCATGATGTAAAGAATATTATAAAATTATTCTATATTTCCCCCCAGTGAGACTAAGAAGTCTCATACTACACCACTACAACTAATCAACTACAAATTCTTCATAGCAAACATAAGCATTTGTCTGTAAGCGTGTAACGGCAGTATTTAACTGCGGCACATCTTGCACCTTTTCAAAAAGGTTATGTGGTTTCAGCACATGTATGAATATACTAAATCATCTACATAGAATGATTACTAACATGATACACATTCCCATAAATGATCAATACTAAGATTATACTACTAACTTAATACAGAGATTATACTACTAACGGTTAACCATCCACTATCAATCAATCTCCTGACTGAACCCTCCCAACAGAGGGATACAAGCAGCAGTACACTACTCAGCGAAGCTTGGGGTATTATTGGGTGCAGCGGGAACCGCTTCCTGTTGCCAGCGGAAATGCTGAAGAGCAAATCATCTTTTGCGAGTGGCAAGCATTGACTCACACTGCTACGTGGTGTATCTTCCAACACCTGAACATCTTTCATCATCTCTCGTACATCATTCATAGGCATGGTGGCAAGGTCCTCCCGAGTATAAACACAAACTTTCAAAAACCAGGATCCTACACGAGCATTGGTGTCGCTGTCGCTGACGTTGCTGCCGTTGTTGCTCTCAGATGATATTGGGTCATAGGTTGGGGAGAGAGGTGTCTCCCTGGGCGTCTCAGGGGTTCGGGGACCCATGTGTGTTGTCGGCGCCCTTTCTCCTGCGCTGGAGCGCATTCCTGCATCGTCATGAAGGGAAGGGAGGTGTGGAGAGGGTCTCCTGTGTACTGGTGACAGAGGTTGGGAGGGGATGCTGGTAGTAGGTCTTCGGAGGCTGATAGCGGCATGGAGGTGGAGCCCAGTACACGCCGGTGGACTCTCGTGGACGAAGTCTGCTGGGTCCTGGTTGTAGATCCCCCACCGTCAGTTGCCATGGGACAGGCTCCGGCTGGAAGACACTGTCCGACATCCTCTCCCATAATTGGTCTCGAGTCATCGATGGTATCTTGTCTAACAGGAATGTATTCCCGTCAATAGTGCTCTCCACCATGATTTTCCCTATAAAGACAAATAACCCATTAAGCATTCTTCTAATGGTATCCACCATAGGCACATCGTTACCTTTTTCTTTTTTTCTTTTTTTTCCATAAACATTTTCTTCATTGTTTTCCATACTACCCTTATCTGGAGTTCTCCAGAAGTAGCTAGCACTCCACCTACTGTGGGGTGAGGTAGCATAGCAACCTTACGGTCGCAACAACCTATTGGTTGTGTTAAACTTTTTCATAATCTATATCTTAATGGTCCTTCTCCTGACTCTAAATCTCCAGAGCCTACTTGTTTCTAACTTAGTTGAATCCTAACTGAATCACTTCCTCGCCTACTTGGTAACAAACCTCTACTCCGAGTTTCTTTGCTGCTTTGTTTGGAGATCAGTCTTTATGATCTTATTTCTGTCTTGCTGTGCCTAATCTGCAGGGGAGGCGTCATCTTTTCCCTTCCTGTGGCTGCCTCTTCCCTGCGTGGAGGTATTACCTTCCCCTTCCAGCTCAGGTGGTGTCTGCTGATGCTTTGAGGGCAGTCTGTCAGCCCTGTAGCAGTAGTTAAAATAGAAACAAACAGTCTTACCCTCGATGTCCAGTGCAGTGCAACTTGGTCAGGACAACTTTGAATGGACCTCCTCGTCTCAGTTGGTTCCATTCCCTCTGAAACCTTTTATGTATACCCCCTCTCCAGGTCACACTCATTCTAGAGATGGTGTGATTTCAGCCTCTCCATCTTCTTTGGCCCTTTTAACCTGTTGAAAAATCACCTTACAAATACAGGACAATTGTTGAACATAACTTCTCAGCTGTTCACGATATAGACCTTCCTAAAGTTCCTTCAAAAAAGGTACATGCATGGGTCTCCCTATGCATATTTCATGCAGTGTTAGATGGGTTAGTGTGTTAGTTTAGTTAGTTGCAGTGGTGTCCATTTGTTTGTCATTTCTTTACTCAGATCTTCTTCTCTTCTGTTGCTGAAATCTTCATCTTCATAATGCTTGATCTTTGATGCCATTTCATCACAACATTTCTCATCAAAGACTCCTAGAGGCCACTTTGCCCCTTCGGGAGTTCTGTTGTTCTATTTTCTTATACATTTTAGAATTTCTTTTTCAAATTTTGGGTGCTGTCATATTAGTACCTGTGCCGGGCTCACTTCTCCCGTTGTCTCTTGATCCATTTTAAATCCCTTGACTCTTTTTCACACAGCTGGCTCTCTTGGCATCTCCCCTTCTGTGTGTGTGGGGGTAGTTTATATTAGTACAATAAATTATTTATTTATTTATTTTTTTTATTTAGAACTGCTGTTCTCAATACTAGTTCTCTAATATAATCATTAGGCATGCTGCGGTTCTCGGTTTTGAACCAAACCCTTTGGTATGCCATACATAGATCAATTTGCCTTTAAACCACGGTCTGTCATTGCTTAATTAATTAATTTCTTACAGCTGGCCACCTACTTGCAGAACAGATCTCTATGTCTGTCTGCCTGCATAAATAGGCACTCTGCTAAGGAAATCTCCACCCCGCGAGTAGCTGTCCAATCACTGTCTCTTCCACACCCCCCTCCTGCCTATGTGTGAAATCTGAGCCAGAGGAGCAAGAGGAGCGCTCACCTACAGATCGCAAATCACCCGTTTCAGAAAGCCATGGCAAGTGGAGGAGTGGAGGAGAACGAGAAGGAAAAGTTTGTCGAGGCATTTTTAGTTTTAAATTTATGTAT
The DNA here is from genome assembly GCF_902148845.1 of Salarias fasciatus. Lineage (NCBI taxonomy): Eukaryota > Metazoa > Chordata > Actinopteri > Blenniiformes > Blenniidae > Salarias > Salarias fasciatus. The sequence goes on along the minus strand of NC_043761.1, from coordinate 19,556,531 downwards.
TTTTTTCCATGTAGTTACATTCAAAACTTCAAAAAAAAAAAAGAAAATACATTTCGCTTAAAGTCTTTTCTCTTTTTTTTTTTTGTGCCTATTTGCAAAAACACATACTGAAATGAAACCGTAAGCCCAAACTGAGATACGAACCAATCCGTGGGAAACCTGTTACCCTTTCATGGAATGACTGATATCCAACCATGGATTTTACTGCCACTTAGCAGCACTTACTCTGCCACTTACTCTTTTACGCAGCCCTGTACGATAGGGTTCTAAATTTGATCTCTTAGTTTCTGCCATCATCCCAAATACAATTTTCTATCTATAATTATCCATACCCGTCTCACAACAAAAATTTTAATGTCACAAAAGCTGCAGCATTTAAAATACTCTTTAATCGTCTCGTTTGAAGGCAAACCCACTGTAACTTTTCCACCTTCTCAATTTAGTCAGTCTTCCTTTTCTGTCTATTTACACTATTTATATCATTTTGCTAAAATACCCTATGATTACATGCGCATTTTATTTACATATGTACTTTTCTTGGCCAAAGTTTCTGCTCCTTTTACCATCTGCTCTCCTTCAAACTCTCACAGACAGTCTCACACGCACAGTCACCCCTTCTCCTTTCCTCGCATCTTTCTAACACTCACTTGCACATTTTACACACTCTCTCAGACATAGACACAATTACCTCCTCCGCGTCAGAAGGCTTTTTGTTTTACAATCACCCTTTCAGCCCCAAAATTCGCTTTGACGGTCCAGCTCACAGCTGAGCTGACAAATTGACCTTTGGCGGTAACCACAGTTGGGACAGATCCATCCATGCTCGACCCTCTCCTGGAGTCTCTTGTGTACACCTTCTCCTCTCCTGTTAGAAGGCTTACTGGTTTACAACCTACGCTTCAGACCCAGAGTTCACTTTGACAGCCCAGTCTCTCAGCTGAGTCAACAAATTAACCTCTCATAGGTTGGACCGGCCGTCCGTAAGGGACCCACTCCTGGGGTCTCCTGTTTTACATTCTCTCCCCTCTTGGAAGAATTTATTTATGGCAGAGATTACCCATTCAGCCCTAAGGTTAAATTACACCGAAACAACACACTCACATCCAGAAAGTGAGGAGTGCAATTTACTTAGAACAACCTCGGCAACCATTGAGACATAAAAACTATGAGTAATCGTTACCTTAATTATGTCCAAATAAACATCACTTAACTGCAAAGTTCTCTTTTTATACAGATCACAAAAATTTTAAAGTACTTAATCTTTTCTAAAATTGCCTAAATTATTTTCCTTTAATTTGGTTGAGTAAATAATGTGTGTTATTCAACCAAGCAAATTTACATGCATTTTACTCCATGTAAAATTTAGAACATTATCTAAAGTATTGATTTACAGTTGTTCCTGTCTAATAAACCCTTAGCGGTATCCGCATCTCCACACTGGCGCCTACTCCCGTCTTAGAAGAATTATCCTCAAGCGGCTCCTACTCTTATACTTATGCCGACCCTTCTCTAGCCGCGGTGTCACTTCTCCCTCAGAAGTTAAGACACATAGCAGCCTGAAGACAGTCAGCGCATGCAAGCGGCCCCTTTTTACCCTTTCTGCACCATGGTCGTTACTCTTATGCGGTTTGGTCGTTTTTTGCATTCTGACTCCGAACTCCCCCTCTGAATTTCTTTTAAATCAAATTTTCTTTTTAATCTTTAAAAATCACTTTTTAACTTTAACTAGGTTCTTTTGGATTAATTTAATCCGCTTTTAGATTTCACCTGGGCAGAGACCAGACATAAGCACACAAAAAAATTTAAAAGCAGAATAAATGAATCTGCTTACCTCCAATTGTTGTGGCCACAGTGTGCTGAGTCAGTCCTCCTCCACAGATAAAAATCAATCTCCGGTTACTCCTCCTGGCTGGCTCGCCAATAATATGTTGTGGAATTTTATTTTAAAAAGTATCCTAGGCCAGTCACGGTGCAAAAAACCCCACAAACATATATTCCAGAAAAAACGTAAAATCCTCAAGTATATCCACTCTTGGTTCTTGAAGTCTTCCATCGTAGTTCTCCTCAGAAAAATCAGGCAGAGTCAGAGTCAGAATGCAAAAGGAGGACTTTATTCCCAAAAAAACCTCCTGGCAGTCAGACCGACCAAAGAACTGACGCGCCGATCGCTTTCCGCTCCATCTATTTATACTATTTCTTGGGAGTTTGTTGCTGCTTAATTAATTCTTCGTCAAGACACAATTGTTCAAAACCATTCGTTGAGTCTTAGTTGAGTCTTCGTCAAGACACAATTGCTTCCCCCTCCCTACAAAGGTCAATGTCCGTGACCCCTTGGGAGGCCCTCTCAGCCTCCAAGTCTCCAAATGCCAGGTGTTGTGCAACAAATCATAGTGTCAAATTTCTTGTCCAATAAGCCTCATTTGCACCAGAGGGAGACAGAGAGACAATTGACCTGTAGTCTTGACTTTAGAAAAAACAAACTGTCCAGCTGCCAAGAGGCTGCCATAAAATGAAACATGGCAGGCTGGCGAACAGAAAAAGGATACATGTCTTTTCTATGCCTGTGTCTACTAGCATACTATAACTAACAGAGACATGCATTACATGAACAATAGTAAATAACATAATATAATAAGCATGATGTAAAGAATATTATAAAATTTTTCAACAGTTGTCTATGGTGCTGAAATAGCTAATCTACCGTTGTGGTGCAGAAAATCAGTGGTGCCCTCTTTCATGATTACTGCAAGGCACTGTCCATGGTGCTGAAATACTGAAACCCGGTGTTTTTGTAAAGATGAACAGTGGGTCTGTTAAACTTCACCACAACAGTCAATTGGTATACCAGCAGCACAGACAGCAAATTGGATTTCATCAATTGGTAAACAGCGACCTGTTTACCAATAAATCCAAGGCACTGTCCATGGTGCTGAAATAGCCAATCCACCATTGACATGCAGATTAGCAGTTGGCCAGTGTATCATTCAAAACCCAAGGCGCTGTCCATGGTGCTGAAACAGTCAATCCACCATTGTGATGCAGAATATCAGTAGTTCGATGATTCCAATTTGCCTTCTATGGTGTGGAAATAGCCAATCCAACATTGTGGTGCAGGGTATCAGTTGGTCACTTTATTGGTAAAAATCCAAGATGCTGTCCATGGTGCTGAAATAGCGAAACCCAGCGTTTTGGTAAAGATTAAAGGCATATTCGAGGATTCTCCACCGATTTCGTACAACATGGCCGATTTGCCATTTTTGGAGCACTGCGCATGCGCAGCTCCCTCCGCATGAGGACTGTGGGGAGCGCACACGTCAGCCACATGTCAGTTTGTTTACATCCGCTCAGCTGGAGCATCGTCTTTCCGCATAGGATTAAAACACATTTGTAATTATGTCGGACTCTTCTTCCAATCATACATAAGGATACGATCCGTAAAGTAGTGTCTTACGTGTTTATGCAACAGAAACACATTTGAATGGGATAATAAGCATGTTGCCTGTCTAGCAGTAACTTCCCCACTTTAGGACTGATCAGTCCTAAATCCCTTTTGTGCTTTGAATGTCCGCCACCTCGTAAAGGAATCTCCGAGTAAAACACGCGTTTTGCCCTTCTTTTCTATGGCCTTTCTTCTATCCTCTGCCATCTCAAACAATGTTCTTTTTTGGTGGCTGGCCATCTTTGCGGGCGGAGCAAGCCGATTCTGAATGAGGTGCTTTCATCGCTCCCACTGCATGTCACTTCCTAAACAATGGTCTGCGCATGCACGGCTCGAAACCAGAGCGAGCACAGAGGTGGCAACTCGACATGATATGTCATCACGCAAACACGTTCCCAGATTGATTGGCATTATGACTGTCCCATTACGATTTGGAACCACACAATTCTGATTTGTTCTAAGGATCCTCCAGTATACCTTTAACAGTGGGTCTCAATTCATTGATGAATTCCAATTGCTGTCCATGCTGCTGCTGATATAGCCAATTGACTGTTGTGGTGAAGTTTAACAGTGGGTTGCTGTTTACCAATAAATCCAAGGTGTTGTCCATGGTGCTGAAATAGCCAATCCACCATTAACGTGCAGAGTAGCAGTTGGTCACTGCAGACCCGTTGCCAGACATTCATCTCATGGGGGACATATCAAGTGTAAGGGGGGGCCAAATGTGTTTTCAGTGGGGGGGTCTGCATGTAGCGTCGGAGCGAGGATGGTGCGGTGCGTGCTCGTGCTAATATATTTTGGGGGATTTAGTTTGAGGGGGCACAACACTTATTTGAGGGGGCCAGGCCCACATATGCCCCTGCGTAAGCCCGGCCCTGACTGCAGAAAGCAGCAGAAAGAGGAGCAATCCTATGTGTCATTGTGCTTTCACAAACCCTTTTGTTATAAACAATAAAATGGGCAAAGTTTCTAGAAAACATCAACTTGCACCTTTTTTTTTTTTTTTTTTAAATCACACATCTTTTTCTCAGTTTTTCCTTGTTGAATTCATGGCCACACACTGCCATTTTAACTAACTAGTGAATGTGAAGCAAGGTGAGGGGTGGGAGGGGAGCGCATGGAGTGCAGGAACCAAGGATATCACCACCATTCTCTCACAATTGTTTATCTTTCTCTGGGACAGCCGGATTGTGTAGTGTCCGGAATGATTTGGGAGGATATTCATTGATGACACTCAGAAACAGAGGCTGATCAGTTCCTAATGGACACTCCCAGCGTCGCTGTGCACCTGAGCTGAGTGATCAGCGCACAGACAGAGGTGACAAAAGCTCATATCTGCATTTCTTTGTGCTTTAGCACATTTCAGGTTCAGGGTTATGATGCACATAAATGAAAAATACCTGTCCTGAACCTTAGAAGTGTCATTTAGCCTCCTACTGCATTTTATGTCATTTACTCTGGCTCCCCCAGCTGTCTATCTGCTCTCTTACTACAGTTTATTTCTACAAAATGAAGCACGTACATTGATGGTTTTATTATCATTACCTCCGCCAGGAGGTTATGGAATCATGTCGGTTTGTTGGTTGGTTTGTTGGTTGGTTTGTTAGCAAGATCCCGGAAAAAGTAATTGATGGATTGCAATGAAACTTTGTGGAACGGTGGGTCTTGGGCTAACTTAGAATCGATTAAATTTTGGTGATGATCCGGATCACTGTCTGGATCCAGGAATTTTTTAAACGATTCTTTATCATTGAGAGATAGGGACTCTTTCACATTGGCGGGCAGGCCCGCCGACAGGGGGCGACAAACGCCTGGTTCACACAGGACGCGCTGCTGCCAACGCGGAAGTGGGAAGTGCCGCGCGGTCCCCCGCGCCTCCTGTAACCATCAGATCGGTTAACAGGGGCGCCGATCTGACGGTTACAGGAGGCGCGGGGGACCGCCGCGTCCATAGCGGCTCGCGCCGTGGACCGTGCCGTTATTTTCTCCGCGCGCCGCGCGCCGTGCACCGCCAGTTGTAAAGCTGGACAGAGCAGATTGCACCACACAGGAAGTCGGGAACGGAAAATACGAGAGAATCCGGTCAATTTTCAAATTAAAATGAAGTAAAATAACAAATTATGTTGCTTTTTGGTTTTCCTTTTCAGATAAAGACACACACACACACACACACACAGGAAGAGAGGGCGACAGGGCGAGAGAGAGAGGCACCGCACGCTGCAGCGCTCCGCTCCAATCACACCCGCGATCACAATGTTGTGCGATTATATCTGGTGTTCTTATGGTTGTTGGTGACTGATTTGAGCTGTGGCGGAGGTCTGCGCTCTCTGAGTGCCAATTTCTAGTTTAATATTAAGATTGGTTTTTTTCTGGATTTTTTTTTTTTTTTTTGGGGGGGGGGGGGGGGGGGGGGGGGCAGGCATTATATTTAATCATTCAGTGATCTATTCACACACATAAGTGTACAATCAAGCCACCAGTCAGTGGTCTTCCAAGGTCCAGGATCATCTTTCATTTATGAGCATCATAACTGAAAACCACAAATGTTTAATAGCACAAAAAAAACAGAAATAACCTTCCTCTCCTCTGTCTGTGGGCAGGGGCAGCGCTGGACGTCGTCCACGGCAACGCGGAGAAAAAAGTATTCAACCATAATAAAAATTGTAATACAACAATATTTTGACCCAATTTGTCCTGAAATGCATTTTTTGGAAATGGACCAATCCAAGATGGATGGAAGATGGACAAATCACTGTTGATCACAACAAAAAGGAGGAAAAAATAGGTAATAGGTAACAGGAAATTTTTAGGTCTTGACAGATAATTAACTAATAATGGTATTAAAGTTCCAAGAATTCTGCTGAATAAAAATATAATCCCGCTACCCAGAATGCAGTCAATAGGGGCAGCGACCCCCAGCGGCTCCATGGCCGCCACAATACTTTTCATCTTCAGTTTCCACTAGGTTTATGGATGTGATCTGCAGTTTTTTCGTTCCTGGGTGCCTTCTGACAGCATTCTCTGCAGAGCTGTGGCTCCGATGCATCCTCAGCAGTCGCGACTGTTTGTTAAGGACTCTGACCTCCGACCCAGAAAGGAAGTCGATGTACGTCAGGGACTGGATTTTTTATTTAAGAACTTAGTTTTGCTTTCTTTAACTAATAATAATTGCCCACAAATACTTCTCTATTAAATAACAACTTAATTTTTTTTTTTATTTTACCCAAAAAATATTTATTTATTATTTGTTATCGATTTAGAAGTATATTCATACTGCTGGAAGAATTTTATTCCTCTTGTGTTGTAAATCAATCAATAAAGCAGTCTGTCTGTCTGTCTGCATTTATATATTAAATCATGAAATTAAGATGAAACCTTTTCAAATGTTTCAGTTGTATTTCTGAAGATTATGAAGTATTGATGTAACAACAAGTGTATGTCAGTGTGTGTATGTGTATGTACGTGTGTGTAGAAGAATAGTGAAGAACAACAGTGCCACACGGTCCTTCAGATGAGCTCCAAAAGGTCAATTTACCATCTGAGGCCGAGCTGAGACATAAAGCCTGTTGTGACCTTTGTTGCTCTTTTGCTCTCATGTGACCTCTACAGTAGGCCTCTGGAAACTATAGAATCAGAATCTGGTGGAATTATTCCACAAGCTCCTCCCAAACAGGAAGTAGCTTTAGGACGGAGGAGGGGCTTCCAAATTCTACATATGACTTTCTGGCAGAGGTGTGAACACATCCCACAAATTTCATCTTATTTGGAGCAAATTTGACCAAATGATGGTGCTTAATTGAATTTTCCTGCTACTTTTATACAAGCCCGCATCAGCCCACTCCTGCTAAATGTAAACTGTAAAACTGTAAACTTAATTAAAAAAAAAAAAAAAAAAAAACTTAGAAAAATATAAAACATATGTGTGGAATGGATTTACACAGAGCTGTGGGGATATGTGGAAAAATCAATTTTAAACTATTTTTAAATTGTTGAGGAGACTCCTCCCTCACCCGGAAGCAGCTTCTTTGCAATCAAACAACGGCAAACATTCATTAAAATTCCAGTCACGTTTTATGTGTGTGAGTGAGATCCGTCGTGTATGTACACGCACCTTGAGAGCGAGTGTGTGCGTGAGGTTTTATAAGAAACATTTCATTGCTAAAGTGGTGGTGATAATATAAAAAATTGCAAAATCTATTGCATGTCTCTGAGCCACTCATTAAGATGAGATAATTTATTTGTTGTGGAAAAAGGTAACATTATGCCTTTTATATTGATCAAACTTTAATTCAGTTGGATTACATAAGTAATGCAATATTACTTACAGCAGCAACAACTTAAGTTGCTAACAGCTGCCTGTGTTGTTTTTATTTTCAGACATTTCTGCTTTTCTGTTGGCCTTTTGCCGTTGGCTGTTCCAAATGTTCATCTGTTTATCGCTTGCTGTTGGTTTGTGGGACTTGTCTTCATCTGTTGATATATTTTTAATCTATCCTTGCTGCCTGTCATGTCAGAGGTAGTCGGTTTTGGAGTATAGACCCACCTGACTGTTTATTTGCATCTCCAGCACCAAGGACAGCGCTTAAAGTGGCAGTGATTTACTGCTGTGAAAGTGTTTTTGTTCTCGTCTGTTCTTGTCGTATGGCGAATTGCTGCCGACCTCTTTTTGGAGAAAAAATGTAATGAAATATGAATTTGTTAGAACTTCTTAATGTTTATTTCTGTGTATCATATGGCTTCCAGCCAGTAGTCTGAGTGGCGATGTGCTATACAGCAGGGAAAAAAAATACAATGTCACTCCTTCATTCATTCAGTTGTGAGCCCCCTCGACTAAAAACACCTTCCCGCGCGCGCCTGAGTCAGAAGTGAAGGGAAAAAAAAACACACACACACACACACATGAATAAGCTGAATTATTATGCAGGGGTAAATTATAAGGGAATTATGTCAAACTACGTATGTTCCCCTCTTCTGTACTGTTCCTTACACTCCGTGCACAAGGTTGGGGGGGTGGGGGGGGGGACCCTGAAAGAACAAAGCCAATATGAATGAATGTACAGAGGGTATAAGCTCTTCACTTATTATTAAGAGTGGAGATGATTATAAACACATGAATGAAGGTAAACCACACAAAGTCACGTTTGACTACGTGAGAGTAAGGAGTGATTCTCTGATGAAGAATCTGTGTGGTCTTTTCCACAGCGACACCACACTCTCAAAGATCTGGAGAGGAAAATCTGGTGTGATCTGTCTTCTGTTGTCTTCTAGTGTGTGGTCTCAGAATCGGGGAAGATTGAAAAAATCCTGCAGTGTGTGGTGGCCTTTAGCTGAAGCTACATCCAGGAGAGGGAACGGCCACATGGTGGCCCCCTCTTCATTCTGTCCTCTGTAAGACGCCCCCCTCTGGCAGTGGGGTAACTATGAATGCCGTCTTCACCAGACACAGCTGAGCTGACATTAACAGTGTTGCTCAGCGGGTCAGAAGACAAGTGTGACAAGCTGCAGGAAGGGGGCATACACCGCCTACACAGCAGATGCACGATGGCAGGGCCAACAAGGTCCAGCTGAAGCTACTTTCAGGAGACGGAATGGCAGCACAGCAGTCCCTTTTTCTCCTGGCCTCTCGCTAGAGACACCATGCGCTGGGAGAGCACCACCACTTCCTTCACCGGTCATGGGTTGTGCTGGAACAAGCAATGTCACTCAAGGATGGGATCAGTGCCAAGAGGCTGGAGGGAGGGTAGAACATGGCCATCATCTATGAAAGCTACAGTCTAACACCAGTTGTGCCGCGAATGGCAGCTGGCACCAATAAGCCAGGGAAAGGGTGCAACACGAAGATAGAAGGAAGTGAGAGCCGCCGAGCAACCACTCCCCCTTCTGGTCATAGCTTGGCTTGCTGTGACACGGTTGTTTTTTCTGACCTGTTGCACGCACCTGCCACTCCCGACAGGAAGCACTGCAACGACGGCAGAAGGAAGAGAGAGGCTCTGTTGAGCTGTTGAACCACTGAGCCCCCCCCCCCCCAGATGCAGCTTAGCTGAGCTAGTAGCTCACTAGGTGATCTGCAATAGAGCTGGGGAGACCACGTGACTTTCACGCAATGCATGATGGACGGGGTAGGCCAGGAAATGTAAACAAAGAAATGGAACGCTATCACCTGGGAGCTGACTACGACAGCATAATACCCAATTCAACGATTTAAAAAAACAGAAGGACGTCTGGATGCTAGAAAAAAATATCTACAAAGCGAGAGAGAGCACTGCAGGACCCTACGGAGAAAAACTGGCCGAAAAGGCGAAGAAACGGAATGAGGAAAAAGCACAAACCTGAATGGAGTGGAGCTGCACTCCGACTGGACAAAAGACATCAGCTTTCTGCCAAACTGTCAACACACACATCTAAACTCTTAATCTGAGTAACTGCTTTGGCAAGATCGTTGATCAACTGTTTATTTTTCCTTTGAATGCTCTCTGCGCTGCAGAAGGATCGCTATAATATTTATTCAAGGTATCCCAAGCCTGAGAGCAGCTTCCTCAGATGTAAATTAGTCCATGGTTAACTCTGGCATATTTACACTACTACTGGAAAAAAAAAGTGTTAATCAATATGTGTTGTCCCTGATAAATAAATAAATAAATCAATTGTCATGGAAGAAAGTTCCTTCTAACACACCAAGAGCTTCTCCACTTAGCTATATATCTTGTCAGACGGTCAGTCTGTAACGACTCGCCTGTTTTGTTCCAAAGCGAATCACGGCGGATAAACACCTCACAGCAGGGCTGATTAACAGACCAGAAACATAAAAGTGAGTCCAAACACGATATTTATTTTACCAAGAAAACCCCCAACAGAAAACCGGCCACTCGTCGCTGCAGCGCTCCTCCTAATAACTTTAACAGAAAATGCCGCATGTGTATAAATATGCATAAATGTAAACATGCTGCATCGTTCTGCATTGTGAAAACTGTGAAAATATATGTTACATATTATGTATATTATATTTCATACACTTTTTTCTTTGCTTTTTGATTGTTTGCCTCTGAAAACATATTTTGTTCACTTGTATTTAGAAAAAGAATTAATTAAAAGCCCCCCCCCCCCCAAAAAAAGCCGCAAAACGCGGAAAGTCATAAAATAAATCTCAAATGCTCCTCAATGTCCACTCAATGTCCAAAGTTTCGCCCCCACAGTCTGAGGCGCACGTCCCTGCAAGACTGAATTTGCCAGCGGCAGATAATTACTCGCAGCCTGTGAACACCCACAGTCCTCTGGTCCTCTGGTCAACACTGCGTCTCCTGTCCAGCCCGGCAGCTCCATGGAAAATTAATCCAGCGATTCCAAAAAACACAACAAAGTTATAATCCCTCAGGCTCAGACCCCACTGGCAAACACTCCAGGCTGTTACCTGATAGTAACATGCAAACAGCCCGCGCACCGGCCTGCCCTTCCCGTGACTCTTTGCGGCAGTGACGTCACACTCCCCAGCTCTATACAATGAACCATTTCACTCATGTTGAAAAGTGTATTTAAGTTTAATAAACTCATTAACTTCATTCAAATGAACTGAAATTTTTTATTAACCTGACAGTCATGTGGTTGCACGGTGGTGCACTGTTCACTGCTTTTTGCCTCACAGCAGCAATGTCCCGGGTTCAAATACTACCTGGGGCCCTTCTGTGGGATTTTGCATGTTCTTCCTGTGTGTGTGGGGATTCCCTCTGGGTTCTCCGGCTTCATCCAATGGTTCATAAACATGCATGAAAGGTTAACTGGTGATCCTATATTTCCCCCAGGTGTGAGTGTGCATGGTTGTCGGTGCTGATGTGTTGCCCTGTGATGGACTGGCGATCTGTCCAGCGTGTTCCCTGCCTTCACAAGTGGTTCATAAAATGAATGAATCTCATCTTACAAGTTCAAATAATTGCCCTAAACAACAGAAACCACAATATAAAAAACATTTGATTTGATAAAAAATGCATTTGTTTTGTTTCTATGATTTCATTTTAATTTTATGTGCTTCTGTCTCTTTGTAAAGCCCTCTGAGTTGCCTTGTTTACAAATGAAGCTAGTAATAGCAAAATATCATTCATACTCAAAAAAAACCTTTTAGATGTGAAGTTTCTGATGTCACTCCGCCCAGATGTGGTGTTAACATCGGAGTCAACAAAGAAAGTGGTCCTGGTTGAGCTTACTGGGAAGACAGATTGGAGGAGGCTAACGAGCGCAAGAGGGCCAAATATGCAGAACTGGTGACTGAGTGCTGGTGCAATGGCTGGAAGGCCCGCTGTGAACCAGTCGAGGTGGGGTGTCGGGGCTGGGTCGCCCGAGCGAGGGTGTTTGATGATCAAAGACCCGAAACACCCTATGACCTCGGGTTCATCACTGATGATGTGTCCAAGTAGCACCTAGAGGTGTACTCAAGAATGATGCATTAAATCCAGAAAAAAGCAAAATGGATTTGAAAACAGCTTCCATTTATTAAAAGATCCAAAGAACAACCTGTCACATCCAAGAAAAATGTAGTGATGGCCAAAGTCCCAAAAACATGTTCCCAATAAACCAAAACCTTAAAGGTGCATTAAGGAGTTTTTCAACTTTAAAAATACTATTTTCCACCATAAATATGTTGCACATTTTTAATGATGTGTACAATGTGCCCTGACATATTCATTACAAGTACCTCTAACAGCGCTAAATTGTCACTTGAAAGTTGCAGTGCCGGTCCGGCACCAGAATTTTTTGGGGAGAATTTGAAAGGAATGACGTAATGCGCGCTCCGGCTGGCCTGATTTAGTTAGGTTTCGTTTTGTCCGCCATTACTCCGCCAGATGCTTAGTGAGCAACAACTGAGCAGGATCTTCCAGAAAGTAAGAACAGACTGGCTTCTAGCACTGCCACAGCTCCAGCACAGACTCCACCAGGGAAAAGAAACTTAAATCTTACTCGAGCGCTACTAAAAGAGCGAGGAAGGAGTTCCCCTCTTCCGTGCACGCGAGCCACAGGCACGAGTGTTTCACTAAGCTGCATTATGCCCAAGGCCTGCAGGGGGCACTGTTTCGCATAAAACGTGCAAACTCCTTAATGCACCTTTAATGTAAACTTTCAGAAAACTGTTCCTCCTCATCCTTCCTCCATTACTTGCTTCACAGACATTGAGCATGCACACTCTCAATCCAAATCTGTGCGCCTCACTTTAGCTAAATGCAGGACGTTAAAAGGACCTTAATTTAGTGATTAAAACATAAATACTAAACACATAAGTCAACACAAAATATAACCATAAACCTCTGAACAAAATGTTATATTATTCAAAACACCTAAATTATTCTAATCAAATTTTATGTACAGAATAAACATAATCTCTATATGGCTCTAACAGAGCTATATAAATAAACTTGCCTTGTCTAATTTTTTTTTTTTGTGTGTGTAACTATAACAGCAGAAACCATTTGATTACAATTCACAAATAACATGTGATTCATCAAATATGATTCACAGAACAGAGCACATGCAATACAAATATCATTATTTCAACAAAAAAAAAAGAAAAGAAAAAGATTTCAAAGTTAGAAAGAATGGGTGCATCTTCGAGTTTTGGTCCTAACGTGAAACCTCTAAATATCCACATCTTGTTGATTCATCCTCTTCATTTGTAAATATTCAGTCAGTCCTTAATCACTGACTTTTAAAACATGCATGCAACCTGATCTCAGGGGCTAAATGTCTATTGTTTTTTCAATACCATTTTCAGTTCTTGAACAAGAGCCACAGGTTGCTGACGTTGCTCACATTGCTCTTGTTGCTTGGTGGCCATTGTCGGTGCGATGTCATTCAGGTAGTCTTCTCCATAGTCAATGATCTTTCTCATTGTGTTCATAAGCAGTGCATCAATGTTCTCATCTGTTTTGATTTCTTCGCTGTAGCTCTGTACCAGGAAGATGCAGTTCAGTGGAATCCCCAGATTCACACTCACATGCTCCACCTAAGTTTCAACAAAAAAACACTGAACATAAACTTGGTTTTGTTTTTCTTCTGAGATGTACTTCTCTTTATTCAATATCGATGTACTTTTCAAAAAAAAAGTGTGCTTACCTTGTTTTTCAGGATCTTGCTCTTGTAGACCTTCTGGATGTTTCTTTTAACCTTTGGACAGGCTTCATCAATTTTAGTGAGGACAGCTACTTGGGGATCCCTGGAAAGAAAGAGTAAAACCTAAAGTCAGATTTCCTGAGTTTATGCCAATGTTTCAAATTCCAAATAGTGACTGCATCTCTAATGGTCAAAAATTGACTTCTTTTTGTGTCGCAGTATGTGATATAGATATATAATCCCTGGTGATCAGTGCCGAGCTTGGCTTGATTTACCAATGAAAAGAAGTCCATGCATGCTGAAATGCACCGGTTGCTCCAACAGCACTATGCATACCTTTTCCAGATCAGACACACAGCAGAGTTTGAAATGTTTGGAGAGACTATTTTTGCACTGTATTTCCATCAGGCACCTTTGGCTCACTGGCCTGATGGACACTGTTTGCAGCACACAATGCCACATCAGTTTGGAAACACATTTGGTAGTTGGGTTACTTTGAGAAGCACAGATCTACTCCCACTACAAGGAGAAACACATTTAATACCTGGTAGGCCTCACCCTACAGGGGTCAATCTCCCTCATTTCTAAATGGTGGACAGGGTGTGTGAGAGGACAAGCTGACTGAGCAGTGAGACATCCTCAATAAACTGTTACTGGAGGTCTGGTGTTGACAGACATAGATTTAACATTTGGGATGATGATGATAGATAGATAGATAGATAGATAGATAGATAGATAGATAGGTAGATAGATAGATAGATAGATAGATATTAACTGGGTGGAAATGCTGTTTACGTGCAGGTTATACAAAAACCACCAGAGCACCCAAAATATATTTCTGTGTTCTGTGCAGTACTGTTTTTGCCAGGCTGCAGATAGATCAATAGCCTCTGTTAAAGTCTCTTCTTCTCTGTGTGAGTATTTTTATTTTTATTTTGTAGTTCTTTGTGAATAAGGTCCCTGCTATTAGAACCCCACTGCCTTTCTAAACTTGCTTTTATTTTCACGGTTTTAGAGAAAGCTGTTTTTAATGAGCTCCAAGAATTTTTGAAACGTGCCAACGTTGGTGAATTGTTTCAGTCTGAATTTAAAAGTTTTTAGTCACATGTGTGTCGGGGTGGAAATGAGTAAGTGATGAAAATAAGTTGCATATATGCACATAAGTACATATACGCATGCAAACACTTGTGCTTCGACAGCACACATGCATAAATGTGAAAAGGTGTAACATTTTTGTCATGTATTTCTAGAAAGAAATTATTATTTATTGCCAAACTCCCTTTTTTTCAATGTTCTTTTTCTTGTTTTATTGAAGGAAACCTCTGTTCAGATATTTGAGGTTCCCAAAGAAAAAAAAAACCTCTGAGGCACTTCTTCACTTGAAATGTGTTTTTCAGAAAAAGCTTGTTTTCTTCATTTTTTGATCAGAGATGTTTTTGGAGAAACCACCCTATCTTCTGCTACCGATTACAGGTAAAGTGAAACTTTTTTATTATGAAAGAAGAGAGTCTACACTTTCATTAGGTAGTTTCGGTCTTTGCATAATCTTATAACTCGATATTCTGTGGTCTTGAAAGATCAGTCTAATTGCTCTGAATCGGCTGCCAGTAAGAGGTTTACTCATCTGAAAATGCCTGGAAGCCAATGAGCCAAGGTCTATCAACTGTCCAGAGCTTTTAGGTCAGCTGACCAGATCCAGAGGAGATTGAGCCGTTGCAGTTGCGGCTGGCTGTGGAACATGTTGCCCTTCTCTGTGCAGTGGCAAATAGCCTCGCCTTTAAGATCCTCTTGCTCAGCCTGGCCTTTGGCTGAGCAGAGTCACGTCTACTGGATCTTTCAATTTATTTACTTCACTGTTTTACTGTTTTGCTTTGATTGTTTGTCATTGTGTTCTTGTACTGTAAAATACTTTGGCTGACCAGAGCCCTATTTTAAACTTGCTACATAAATAAAGCTGATATTGACACCAAAAATCAAATGAGATTTTCTGAAATAGTTGTGAAAACTCACTTAAGGCCCGGGCATATTCTCTGACCTCCTTCATCTTGTGAACAACCTCATCATTCATCATTTCCACGTTTTACCATCAACAACACAAACCAGAACATGAACTTGTCATTGATGGTCGGATTTTGATTGTAGTCAGATCCTGTTGGGGTACTGCCAAGAAGGAGCTGAAAAAAAGGCAACATTTTCAAAATCACAATAACACATGTTTTCATATTTGGAGATGTACCAATACCATTTCATCAGAATCATCAAATTCGACACCCAATGTGAGAAAATAGTATTTTGGTTGGAAAGAAAAGATCACGATCATATTTATAAATGCCAATTATATCTTTCATCTGGCCGTAAGCCCATATGCTGCAATATGATCGTTTGATAAATGACGGAGTGGGTGCCTTTCAAAGTTTTATGTAAACAACTTGCGTGCATAAAAGTTTTAAGGCTTACGATAGTGCGTAAAGTTGCTTACGTTAGCATGTAAAACTCCCTAAAAAAAAAAAAAAAATACAAAATTGATGTCTCTTTAGGGGCTCCGTACAACTCCCCTCTTTTAAAGCGACACTAAGGAACTTTCAGTTTTCGTTGATTTTGTCGGCGCCCATGGACAAAAGCAGTAGTGTTTTGCCTGAATGAATACCACAGTTCCCATGAGGCCTAGCGCGTGGCGTGGTAAAATGCTGCTCCCGGTGGCGTGCTGTCGGACTGAACTCGCCTGCATTTGTTTCCAGTGGCTGTGTGAAGGATGGATAGCAACGAGGTCATGAATCTAATGGTGGCTAAACAATGTTATATCATGATGCTGAAAATACATGTTTAACTTTAGTAAATGTAACTTTGTTTTCGTACTGCTTTTCCCCCCTCGGAGACCATGCAGTAAAGCAGTCCGCACATTTGGAGTTTTTCAGTGTGCAGGGTTCCTACCACCCTCCTCACAGTTGCTTTGTCCAAGTGAAAGCAATACTGACGCCCTCAGGCCGTGACAGAGGGGTCGTTCAACTAGTTGTAAGTTGATGTATCATCACAAAAGATATTAAAATGTTTTTATTAAAGCTAGGGCAGACGATGTTGTCCAAAAGCACTTTTTGTCATACTGAGTGAAATGCTCCTTGCCCCCTGGTAGAAGTCAATACATTATGTGGACGGAAAAAGGTGCGGAAAAAATCTGACAACTGTAGCGGCCAGAGGACAGTAAAAACTCCGACCAATCGTAAGGCACAAAACGCTCTTAAGAAACCAATCAAATCCCTTCGCCGTTCTACCAGCCCCCTGCGCGTATATTTCAGATTCAGATTCAGATTCAGAAAACTTTATTGATCCCAAAGGGCAATTTGTTTGCACCACATCTCGAGTCGTTTCACACGTAAATACAACATGAGACAGTCCAGTTTAACCACAAGTGGAACTCAGGTTGAACGATATTAAAACAAGCAATACAATAAACAATTTAGGAGCTGGAATTCAATAATTTGATTGCAGAAGGCACAAAGAGTTTGAAAAACGATTATTTTCCTAGCTGGAGCATAATACCGGCGTCCAGAAGGCATCAAGATAAACTCTGGAGTCAGAGGATGAAGAGGCTGAGCCAAGATGCTGTGTGCTTTACTCAGCACCTGCTGCTCCCACAGAGAATGCAAGTCTCTCAGTTTAACACCTGTGATTTTAGAGCAGGTCTTGACAATGTTCTGCAGTTTGTTTTTGTCCCTCAATGGCGTGCACTGGCCCTGGTTCAGTGCGCGTGCACGTTGCCAAGGTGCTCTCGGCTCTTTTCACTCATGGCTCGAGTGAAAAATAGAACGAAGCGGAGCGGGCGCGCTGCGCTCCTATGCGCGTTGTGTGTGGGCAGTCAGAAAGGTTAATAACACCGGAGGCGATCACAAACTCTGTGCGCGTGGCGCTTCCGCGTCCAGTGCGTTCGCTCCCAACGGGAGCTCCTCCAATGGGGTGGGAGCTGGGCGGAGCCTTGGGGAGATGCTACATTCGTGCTACATGCTAGTTTTCGAAGATCGCCGACCCTAGCTTTAAGGTTGAAAAGTTATCAAGTGTCGCTTTAATTATTGCTTTCACAACCTTTGGTAATGTATCGAGTCACTGGAGTGCCGTTATAAAATATAATTCTGTTTAAAAATCAGGAAATAAATGTAAATATGAAGAAAAATAAACAAATCAATGAATGTGAAAACATCAAGGACAATATTGTCTTTTTTTTTCTCTTTATTCTTTTTCAGTTTTGTCATTTCTTTTTCCTTTTATTATTGCTGGTTTATTGTTTGCTTTTTCCTTTGCCTTTTTCTTTTTTCACACTTGATGGACTAAGCAGTCAATCTTAGTCCATCCAGGCTTTGGGCAGGGTAGTCAACACTCGTGACTGACCGATCATTGACCAAGCCAATCATTGGCGACAATATTCGGCACTTTGACGCACATCAGCATCGAACTTTTTGTTTAATCCGATGATCGATAAAAGATCAATATGAAACGGGATTATTTTGGCTCAGACGCAGCCTCCTTCCTCTCCTTTCTCCTTTCTTCGTCTCCTTTCTCTGTGGTCGTGACTCCGCCTCCAGCATTGTCCCACCCACAGCGCCATCTGATTGGTTACATTCAGAGCCGGCAGTTCTAACAGCGGAACTTGCCAGAACAAAGTAAATTGAGCAACATTTCACTTAGTGAATAAAAAACACAAACCGTACTTATTTCAATACTAATAAGCATATGTTTCCCAAACTGAGTAAAAGACGAACAATAATGAAAACTCTCCTGTGGACTGAGAGGAACGGCACATCATGCAATTTGAGAATGCACTCATGGGACACTTCGAGCATTTTGGACTGTCAACACTCTGTGGCACAGAAGTCAGTCTTAGGCTACATTCACATTGTAGGCTGAAGTGACCCAAATCCGATTTCTTTGCTCCTATGCGACCTGTATCGGATCTTTTCATGACAGTCTGAACGACACAAATCCGATTTTTTCAAATGCGACCCAGGCCACTTGGACATGTGGTCCTAAATCCGATACGTATCTGATCTTTTGCCATGCGACTTCAGTCTGAACGGCCAGGTCGCATTTATCCGACCTACACATCACGATATGGGGCGCCGAAGACGTGTGTCTTGCCGTGAGAGTGTTAAAAAAAGGCGCTCGCAGACGTACATAAAGGGAGTTCTTGTCATCCAAAAATTATTATTGAACTCTGTATCACTAAAGCCTCTCACATCACTGTCCCCCCACTCCTGGCTGCGTATCTCTGGACGGATGCTGCTGCCGCGGCCCCACAAAACGCCATGGCCCAAAACTTGGCTCTCTTCCTTCTCATTTGCTTAATTCTGCAGCGCCAGAACAACGGAGAGGAAAATAATAATAATAATAACAATAATATCCACATGCGCTCTCTCTCTCTCTCACGCGTGCTCTCTCTCTCTCTCTCTCTCACACACACACAGAAGGAGCTCGGCGCGGCTGATTAGAAGCGCTGCGCTCAAATGATTGCTCAGTGTTCAATTGTAAAAATGCGTGTTGATCATTTCAAATCATCGATGATTGATGCTTGAAAAGCTACAGATTCTGTATGCTGTTTGTGGGTTCAGCAAACACTGAAGCGCGCTGCTACGTGACGTCGTTCTGTCCTCTTCTGTGCACGCGGGACACTTTTGGGACACCTTTAGTTCAGACAGGAGATCACATACAAGTCGCATTTTATTGTAAATGTGAACGAACTTGCAAAAAAATCGGATTTCACAAAAAAAATCCGAATTGAGCTTTAAGCACTGCAGTCTGAACGTAGCCTTAGAGAAGCAGCCGATAGGCTGGAAAATGATCATGTCCAACCATCCCGTCCCCGACATGGTCAAATTCAAGACTGTTATCAAGACACCTTGTTGACAGTGAGTAGTTATTTCTCCTTATGTTATAAGACGAACCAGAAACTGTACTGCACAATGATGAAGCCGGCATTTCAGCTTCCAATTGGGCAGTTAATTGCTGCAGTTTGTCCATGTACTCATGCAAAGATCTTTTTTGCCATTTACTCAACAATGGAGTGTTCCTTGGCATTAGTCCATAAAACCTTGTTTGGTGTATTATGCAGCATGCAATACTTAATGAATCTATGTCCTTGACAGTTCTATGCTTGGGAAATGTCTTCATGAACACTGAATACACTGTTGAAACATGTTGAAAGGATACCAAGGATTTCATGGATCATCTGATAAAGTCCTGGAGGTCTTGTGGAGGGCTAATAATATCCCTTCTGCTGTCCTCAGACTGCTTAGTGGCAAAGGAACAGTTGATATTAGCTTTTAAAATAAAGCATTTCATCATGTACTGGCTAATCCATGTCACGTGTACAGGTAATTCATCACTGATGATTTTCATTTGTGATTTCCCTCCAGTGCACCATAATGTGAACTGTTGAGGCATCGATTTCCTACCTTGCATCCTTCATTGACATGTCCTTCCATGATCAATTGTATATTTTTCACATCAATTCCTCTTCCAGCGCCCTTCTCAATACCCATGGTGTCACTGAAGACAAAAGGATAAAAGGTCCCAGGCTTTTCTGTCTGGATTTTATAAGTTCTGTACTGCAAGGTAAAAAAGAAAAGTGATGGGACTGTTAGTGTGTGCTGAAGATGAAGACATTTCAAATGTTCAGTTTCTCCATTTCACACCCTGTAATTTTTTCTTGCTGAAAAAAAGTAGCTGTCCTGACTTTGAGTTGAACACTGGAGAAAGTTTTGAAACATGTTTTGCTCTGTGTTATGAGTGTTAAACAGTTTTCAAGTTATGACAAGTTCTTCATACTTCCTGTGTGAAGCTGCCATCATAGCCAGTGTCTGCCAAAGCTCGAGTTGCAATTCTTCCTCGCAGAGCGCTGTCAACAGAGTTGATGAAGCTGGACTTTCCAGAGCCTGGTGGTCCGTGCAGCAGAATCCTGAGATGTTTGGCTTCTGATTGAGGTTTATAGTGCCTCACATACTTATAGTCTTCCGTTTCATTTCTGTTTCAAAAGGAGATTGAATAGGATGAAGTATAAGCCTCCTCAAAACCTACAAATTCTTCTTGTTGTTGAAGTTTGATAGAAGTTACACTCCACCACAAATACTCACCCCCATGGTACTTCTCTCCATGGTTTTTCAAGAACTGTAAAGACAATCACATCTACATCGATCACATTTTCTACTAATATTGTGTAATGAGCACTAGTGTTACATAGTAATGTGAATTTAGAACATTCTGTGAAAAATATAAATTGACTTACGAGGAGCTTTGAACATACTCTTGGCAGAGGAAATATTTATTTTCATGAAAAACATGAAACAAGTAAAATAATTCATTAATGACAAACCTTTCAACAATTTGAATTAATTTGTTCATCATCTTAGGATGAATCACTGAAACATAATGTTTACATTTGACAATTTTTCATGAAGTTCAATCTTTTTGAAAAGTTTGCACAAACAGAAGCTTATCTTTATCAGTATTCACAACATTTATCACATTTCCATAAAATGTAAAGGTATAAAACAGTCTTACCTTTGGTAAACTCACAATGAATAAAGTTGCCAAATAAAACCCACAAATTGTATTTAGGAAGTAAATCTAAGGTTCAGTCTTGTTGTGAAGCTGTAGCTGTCTGGTTCAATTTGAAGCCGATGCTCAGGACAACAGTGCAACAAATACCTAGTGTATAAAAAGACTGTCAATGATTTCAGTTTATTTCAGGTTATATAATATCAAAGGATTGTTCTTTCCCAACAGAGTGTATAAATGAAGGGTGTCTATAGTGGCGAAGTTCAGCTTATCACTGAGAGAACAGATTACCAGCACACACTGAAACTTAGTTACCTGGCAGGTGCTTCACCCAGAGCCAGGCTCGATCATTGCACTGAGGTTGTGCTGACCCCTGCAAATTCCCCAAATGTGGAAATATTGACTGCATAATTTCTGCTGGTGGGGCACTGTGTTAGCAATCTCCTCTGATTTGACCCTTCACCTCTACCCTATCCTTGACCTTTATTATGTGAGGTGAAAGCACTAACCAAGCACCATGTGGTCAAAATATAGAAAAAATACTACTGCTATACTAATTAAATAAACTAGGAAGCTGATATTGTACACAATATAAAGATGATGGCTATTTTATTGTCTATGGGGAATAAAGGATCTCTTGAATCGACTACAGTTATAACACAATAAGAGAATTGAGAAACTTGCTCATCACAGAATCAGCTATCTCAAGAGGGGGCCAAAGGGGGCCAACGCTGGTCTCACACTGGATGTGGTGCGGCTCCGGTCCGGACTCCCAATCTAATCAGTAGTCATCAAAATCAATCAAAGCCTGTCAGGTGATCAGAAAACTTTGCGCAAGGATCCTATTTTTCCGCACGTCAAAGTTCTGCTGTGTCAATCTGAACAGAAGGAAATCGGGTGCCAGAAGGAAAGTGAATACGTGTTCCAAAATAAGTGATTTCATAATAAATTCTGTGTCGACTTTTTGCCGTTACTTTTTTGTTTTATTCTGGTAGAATACATAACGAACAACACAATCTAATCATTATGCCAATAGAAGAATGAACGATTTTGTACTTAGTCATTGTTGGAAAGTCAAACGACATCAAAATTGCACAAAAAATAGCTCTGTGCTGCCAGATTGGGCGGGTTTCTGCCAAATGGCAGATTCTTCTGGACATGGAAAGGATTGACAGATTGATAGCTCTTTCTCGATTCTGTAGATGGTGGTGAAAGGCCATTCTTAGTTGGTGGAACAATTTGTCTGTCTGTCTGTCTGATCAGGGTCTTTTGAACACGTTGGATGGGTTGATGAAATGGCGATGCACTTGTAACATGTTTTTTATTATGCAAATAAGGGTTTTACGGTTTAATGTGCATTATTTACAGATATGGAGATGTGTGTTGCTATCCATTGAGTTTGATGGGTTTAACATTGTGTTTGGGCTGAAAGCATGACAGATCTGGCAACTTCCTCCAGCGGACCACAGACGTACCGGAGACACTGCTGCGGTACTTCCGTACCGGAGCCAGGACACGCAACACATCCAGTGTGAGCGCGACGCAAGAACTCCTCAGTGAAGCATGTCCTGATATTTCAGTTTGGGTTACAGGAGCCAGATTTTATGCACCCATTTTAATAAAGCATATGCTGTGAATTTTCTGCCCCTCTTTATTCTCAGAGGCCCGAGTACTGTCTTCGTCAAACCACTGACTAACACGAATGAGCAGCTCCTGAAAGCCTGGCTGGGTTCAAAGTGGTTTTTTTTTTGTTTTTTTAAACCCTTCCTAAAATATCAATGTCCTGGGTTAAAATCGAACATTTTATATCTGAACCTGGATTTGATCCTCCAGACTGCTCACAGAGTCCTGTGAGCCCCTGAGAGTCTGAAGGTCACAGACCCTGCTTCCCCTCAGTGTCATCACGGGACAAAATTGCTTCCTTTCAACCTCTTAATCTGAAATTTTCATCTGTTGTTCAGTCTGCCCTAATGATCACATCTGTGGTGGTTTGACTAAACTAAGTCCTTTCTGCTGCCTGCTCAGAGCTCAGCAATGTCCAGTTAACACAATCAATTAAGAATCATTATTTGGTCAAATTCAATCCAAATAAGATGAAATTGTGGGATGTGTTCACACCGCTACCAGAAAAGGATACATAAAATTTGGAAGCCCCTCCTCCTTCCTGAAGCTACTTCCTGTTTGGGAGGAGCTGATAGAATATTTCCACCAAATTCTTATTTTGTAGCTTCCAGAGGCCTCACAGTTCAAGTTTAAGGTCTGTATCTGCTGTAGGGGTCAAATGAAAGCAAAAGAGCAACAGAGGTCAGAGGTCACAGCAGACTTCATGTCTCAGCGTGGCCTCGGATGGTTAATATACCTTTTGGAGCTCATCTGAAGGACTGTCTGGCACTAATCTTCTTCCAAGCCTTAGTACTGACGAATAAAAAAGAGGCTTTGTGTTATGAAATATTTTATCAAGACCACAATACAGGAGGCTCATATAGGGACAAACACACATGTATGTACACACAAATGTACACACACGTACACACATACACAAAAGGTATGACCTTAATTTTGTGATATATCAATACAGGCAGACAGACAGATTGTTTTATTGATTGATTTACAACAGAAGAGGACTAAAATTGTTCCAGCAGTATGAATATACTTCTCAATCAATCAATCAATCAATTTATTTTTGTATAGCCCAGTATCACAACAACAGTTGCCTCAGAGGGCTTCAAGATGTTACATTTGTCAGTAAAAGTAAAAACAGTGAATAAGCATAATGGTAATATGTCAATATTTACAGTAACGAGACAGAACGAAGCAACCACCGCCTTCGACCCTCACATCCGGCAAGAAAAAACTCCAAAAACCCAGTGGGAAAAGAAGAAATCTTGGGGAGAACCACAGTATGGAGGGATCCCTCTCCCAGGGACGGACAGCTTTGGCAACAGCTAGCATGAGACAATAAGAAGTAAAGCCTAGGACAATGTTGAGGACAGTTCGTTGGACGGTCCAGCACAAGAACCACGGATCCCAGCAGTAGAACGAAGCCAGTCACGGGCAGGACCGACAGGGGTGTCCTCCCGGTCCGGACGGAGCTTGTTCATAGGCCTTCGTAATAGTGGAGTCAGCAACTGAAACTGGAGAAGACTCCCCCTCGAAGGGGGGGACAGCAGGTGAAAAGCAATGAACGGACTAAAGGGAATAACATTCAGACATTAGAGGACAGGGCTCAGTGCACCGTACTTCCCACAGCATTCTAGCTCCTGGGGCAGCTTTGTGGATACTTAACTGTTTAAACTAGTATTTAGTTAGTATAGTTTAGTTTAGTTTAATTTAGTTTGGTTTAGTTTAATTTTGTTTAGTGTAATTTGGTTTGGTTTAGTTTAATTTAATTTAGTTTAGTTTAGTTTAGTTTAGTTTAGTTTAGTTTGGTTTGGCTTAGTTTGGTTTAGTTTGGTTTACTGTAGTTTGGTTTACTGTAGTTTGGTTTGGTTTACTTTAGTTTGGTTTGTTTTAGTTTAGTTTAGTTTAGTTTAGTTTAGTTTGGTTTACTTTAGTTTGGTTTGGTTTGTTTTAGTTTAGTTTAGTTTAGTTTAGTTTAGAATCCCTAGCTGACCTGATCATAGGCTGCATCGAAGAGAAACGTCTTGAGCCTAACCTTAAATGTGGAGACTGTGTCTGCCTCTTTGACACCACTTGGAAGCTGGTTCCATAAAAATGGTGCCTGATAGCTAAAGGCTCTTCCACCTAGTGTCCATTTAGAGACTCTAGGAGTCACCAGTAACCCTGCATTTTGAGAGCGAAGTGCTCTGATTGGTTGATAAGGCGTTAAAGCATCTTGGAGATAGGTTGGAGCCATCCCATTTAGGATTTTATAAGTGAGGAGAAGGATTTTAAATCTAACTCTAAACTCGACTGGAAGCCAGTGAAGAGATTTTAGAACGGGAGTAATGTGTTCACGTCTTCTAGTTCCAGTTAATAATCTGGCGGCTGCATTTTGAACCAACTGAAAGTTTTTTAATACACTTTTTGGGCAGGCTGCGAGAAGGGAGTTGCAGTAGTCCAATCTCGCAGAAACAAATGCATGGATGAGTTTTTCTGCATCGCTTCTAGGTAGAATGTTTCTTATTTTAGCTATGTTGCGCAAGTGGAAATATGCTGTTTTACAAGCCAGGTTGATGTGTGCTTTAAATGAGATATCCTGATCAAATAGACCCCGAGGTTCCTCACAGTAGAGGAGGAGGATACACTGACGTTATCTAAGGTAATAATCTGTTTGGATAGACACTCTCTCAGTTTATGGGGGCCTAGTATAATGACCTCTGTTTTGCCAGGATTTCAGACGGAGATAGTTCGTAGTCATCCAGGTTTTAATTTCTCTGATACAGTCACTGAGTCTGTCTATTTGATTAGTTTGATCAGGTTTCATAGATAAATACAGTTGTGTGTCATCTGCATAGCAATGAAAATTGATATCGTGACTTCTAATTATGTTCCCTAAAGGAAGCATATATAACAGAAATAAAATTGGTCCGAGCACGGACCCTTGAGGAACCCCATAACTGACCTGGGAGCACGGTGAGGACTGTTGGTTAACGTGAACAAATTGGTACCTATTAGATAAATAGGATTTGAACCAGCAGAGGGCTTTTCCTCTGATGCCAACCTCACATTCTAACCTCTGCAGGAGAATATTGTGGTCGATTGTATCAAAAGCTGCACTGAGGTCTAGGAGAACCAGGATTGAGACTAGACCTGCGTCAGCCGCCAATAGCAAGTCATTAGTGACTTTAACTAACGCAGTCTCAGTGCTGTGATAAGCTCTATATCCTGACTGAAATTTCTCAAATAAACTATTGTCCTGTAGGTGGCGGTAAAGCTGTTTAACCACAACTTTTTCAAGGGCTTTTGAAATAAAAGGCAGATTTGATATCGGTCTGTAGTTAGCTAGAATATCAGGATCGAGATTAGGTTTTTTCAGCAGTGGTTTGATTACTGCGAATTTAAATGACTGTGGCACATAGCCATTTTCTAGAGAGGTATTTATTATAGTTATGATCGTATTTAAGATAACTGGAAGGATATCTTTGAAAAGCTTAGTTGGAATTGGATCTAGGAGACAGGTTGAGGTTTTAGAAGACATTACAATTGAAGTAATCTCAGCCCCATTTACTAATGAGAAACTATCTAGTATTTCAGGTATTTCAGGTGGAGGCAGTGGCTGGATTCCCTGAGCTTGAGCTGAGGAAAGCGCTTCACTGATTTACCTCTAATGGTTATGATTTTATCATTAAGAATTTAAGAAAGTCATGGCAGTTTAAAGATTCTGGGATTACTGGTTCCACTACAGTATGACTGGTTGTCAGTCTGGCTACAGTGTTGAATAGAAACCGAGGGTTATTTTGTTTATTTCTATTAAACGAGAGTAATATAATGTCTTGGCTTTAAAAAGAATTTGTTTATAGCTTAGCAAGCTACATTTCCAGGCCTTCAGAGATTGTTCTGATTTAGATTTACGCCACAGTCTTTCTAATTGCCGAGTTTTTTGTTTGAGAACACGGGTTTCAGAATTAAACCATGGAGCAACGCGCCTGGGTCGATTGGTTTTCAGCTGCAACGGGGCCACTACGTCAAGGGCAGATTTTAGTGAGTGCATAGCACTGTCAACAAACTGATCACTATTATCACCACTGGTCAATAAGCTCATTTCTGTGAATTCACAAGATAATGCAGCAAATGCAGGCTGGATCAATTCTTTGTACCGAGCCACAGATTTTTCAGATAATGTCCGTATCAGCTGAATTTTATCTTTTTGAGCACAGTAGTCTTCAATCAAAACCTGAAAAGTAATTAAAAAATGGTCTGAGAGTATGGGGTTCTGAGGGAGAACATTTAGGTCACTGACTTCTATCCCATATGTTAAGACCAGATCCAGGGTGTGCTTGTGACTATGAGTGGATTCATCAACATTTTGAGTGAAACCGATACTATCTAATACTGCAATAAACGCATTACTCAAACTATCACCAGAATCATCCACATGGATGTTAAAGTCACCTATTATAAGGATCTTGTTATGAGTCAATACTATATTGCTTAAAAACTCTGAGAACTCAGTTAAAAAGTCAGAGTAAGGACCAGGAGGTCGATACACAATAATTAATAGCACAGCTTTTTGATTCTTCCAATTTGGACAAGTAAGCGTTAGTATTAAGCTTTCAAAAGAGTTGAATTTAACATTAGTTTTGGGTTTAAGAAGAAGACTGGAGTGGGAAATCACTGCCACACCTCCACCTCGACCTGTTGATCTAGCTGTTTGGAAATTAACATAGGTTGGAGGGGTACATTCATTGAGCCTCACATAATCATCTTGCTGGAGCCAAGTTTCTGTTAGAGCAAGGAGATCAATGTTATTGTCACCGATAAGGTCATTAACTAACAGAGATTTAGTGGAGATTGCTCTAATGTTTAGTAGACCACATTTTATGTATTTCCTACTGGAAAAGTTATTTTGTCTTGTACAGATGTTAAGCTTTTTACCCATTGACTTTTTTTTAATGCTTTGAGCACTTTGGACAGACTCAGTCTCTGTTAGCCTAGGTAAACCTCCATGCTTGACTTGTAAAAATCCGGGAGCAGGATTAGTGACGAGATCAACAAGATCAACAGAGGAGTGTTCTACACGACTGCTCTGCGCCCGGGCTCATAGCTGGATTGTCAATTTAGAGTTCGAAGCCGATCAGCCATATTGTGAGCTAAAAGGGCTGCACCATCCAAAGTTGGGTGGATGCCGTCCCTGCGGATGAGCCCAGGCTTTCCCCAGAAGGTGCGCCAGTTGTTTAGAAAAATAACTCCGTTTTCCTCACTCCATCTAGACAACCAGCGATTGAATGATGAAAGTCGGCTATACATTTCATCATTGACCAAATTGGGCAGGGGACCAGAGAATATTACGGCATCAGACATCGACTTAGCCAATTCACACACCGAGGCTACTTGTAATTTGAGCACCTCTGATTGTCTCCGCCGGGCATCATTACCGCCTGCGTGAATCACGACTCGACGGAATCTCCTACCTTCCTGTTTTAAAAGCCTAAGGTTCCCCTCGATGTCCCCCACTCTGGCCCCCGGGTAACACCTAACCTTCACCGCTGGCAGCTTCACGTCTCTAACTATAGAGCTGCCAATCACCAGCGTGTCCAGTTCAGCCGGCGTGTCGTCGCTGAGGGGAGAGAACCTATTGCAGACGTGAAGCGGTTCTTGGAGTGCTACGTGGCGGTGCTTAGCACTAGCCTTCCTCCGGACTGTCACAAACCGGTCCTGGTCTTGTCCCGGCTGCTCGGGACACGCTGCGGGGCTAGGCTTGCTAACACTCCTCTCACTGCGGGAACGGGCTGCGAGCCCTGCCGCTACCTCGCTATAGCTAGCGCTGCCCTGCCCTTCACATCTGCGCAGCCGCTCCTCTAACTCGGTTACCCTGGCCTCCAGCGCTGTCAATACACTGCACTTTACGCAAATACCCCTATCGTCAAGGGAGGCAGGGTTCTGACTCAACATACGGCACACTGAGCAGGAAAGAAAAGAAGACAGAGGGGAGGACGCCATAGCGGTCCCGGCGGACCAAGCTAGTTAGCACGCTAAGCTAGTTAGCACGCCGGTGGCGCTAACGGCGGAGAAGAAATGTAATTCACGAGAGATCGCTTGGTCAATCGGGGGCGAAGTAACCCCGGGGGCGTAAATAACCCCGATTTTTGATTGCTTCGTGAATTAACAGTAATAGCAAGAGAGAGACAGCAAGCACTTCAGTCGCTCGCAGGCTTCAGCAAGCTTCACCAACACGGAAAACACTCACCGGAGTGACGTCAGACGCTCAGGCTGCGCAGAATCTCCGGCCACACGTGCAAAAACAACTATGCATCCCATGCGTCTGACAGACGTCTGAATCAGAAACAAATAAATATTATTTGGAAATTAAAAAATAAAGTTGTTATTTAATGCACAGCACAGTATTTGTGGACAATTATTATTAGGTACAGAGCAAAACTCTGTCCTAAAAAAATAAATAAATCCAGTTTGTGATGCACATCAGCTTCCTTCTGGGTCGGGGTCAGAATGACGCAGTGGAGCGACAGCTCTGCAGAGAACAGGGATACAGTCAAGTCAGCCCCAAGCCAAGTCGGCTCCATACAAACTCGCACGGGGCTCTGAAGGGTCCGAGTTGGTCGATACCGGGACCAACTCGGCCCAAAGCCTCTTTTGTCATGCACTCACGTGACACGCCAAACATTGTATTTGTCATGCTGAAAAACAAAATACCAGTAAATAACCGGGAGGGATCAAAAATATCTGCAAACTTCTCATTTACCTGTCAATCAAAGAAGGAAAGGGGTGGGTTATAGTAGCTCAGCAACCAATGAAAAAGAGCACATGAGGCTCACTGTTTTTTTTTTTTTATATAGTGCTTTATTGGACACACACTTTACATTGCATTATTCATTCTCTCCATATTGGGTGGTGGTAAGCTACTATTGTAGCCACAGCTACCCTGGGGTAGACTGACGGAAGCGAAGCCATCGGCCCCTCCAACCACCACCAACCATTCACTCTCACACTACTTTCATACTTAGGCAAGGTGGGTGAAGTGAACCTGTGCTGGAGGTTCCTAGGTTCTCTAACAGTAGAACAGGAGGTAGAGCCTTTAGCTATCAGGCTACTGTTATGTGGAACCAGCTCCCAGTGTCTGCAAAGCCCCGGTCACACCGCCCAAACTTTGCTGGAGCGTCCCTGGAGCGGTGAAAAAAATTCATCACCGCTCGTAACCGTTCACCACCGTTTAACAGAAGTTTGCCTCCGTTAAAGCAACGCCGTGTACGCTCGGCCACCGCTGATGTTACCGGAGGGGCCCTCCTTCCACTCCGAAAGTTTTGAGCTGCACAAAATATTCCGAGCGGTGAGGAGCGTTGAATTTTCCGCCCCGGCAACGTTCACCCCCGCTCCACCAATGCCCAGTCCAAGTTTGGCACCTCTAGACGCAAGTTCGTGGATGCTCGGGTCCGCCAGGCCAACGCAATCCTGAACGCTGGACCACCGCTGCTTCGCTGCGTTGCCCGGGCGGCGATTAAACGTTGCACAAACGTCGGTGGAGCGGTGGTAAGCGTTCTACGAGCGGACACGGGGTTGCTGGAACGGTGGAATGGAATAATTAATGAAAAAGGTTGAAGTAATATATATAAAACAGTATTTTTTTTTCACAGTTGTTAACACCAGAACAGCCAAGACGGTCTGACAGACCGGTTGGGTTTTTATAATTCAAATAAATCTGTTAAAATAATTCCCCTGTCCTCTAATTCTTTGACTTTTCCTAAATATGTGTCTTGTATGTTTTTCTGCTATCAATGCTATCGTTGATTAGCCCAACAGCTAACAGCGTTAGCTCTCAGCTAACGTGTTTTTGTGCGTGTCTTATCATCATCATAGTATCAAATGCATTAAAAAGCCAGGTGACAGTGAGGGCAAGGTGCTGCCGGTCGTAGAGGAAAAGCCAGGAGCCTCATGAACCAGAGGTTTGACCACAGAGAGCAGAAGTTCCTGCTGCTGCAGCTCTCTGCTGGCATGCTGTCCGTCCCAGCCTTATCTTATACAGGAGCCTCGACTCCGCTCTTTTTCTTTGTCCTTTTATTTCAATTCATTCCATAGGTTATAAGTCTCTACTGCTGATATCTGCTTTTATAATAGATCTGTGGCCAGAAGAGTGCATCCCCACTCAACCAAACCAGCTTTGTGTGGTGTATTTCTATTGTACTGAATAAAGTCGTGTCTGTGTGTGTGTGAAAATATATTGTAAAAGTTAGTTATTTTGGGGGATAAAAAAGGGTCGTGGTGGGTGCACTACAGAGTCCCCTTGCCATCAGCTGTTACCATCTCTTACCACTGTATTTCCATGATTTCATCATTCTTATCCATTTTTGTACAGATGACGCTTGCTGTTGACAGTGGACGTCTGATGGCGTTTTCCTGTAGCTGTGCAGCAGGAAGGGGGTTTTTCAACCACACCGTGGCCCTGCTTCATCAGACAGCGCATTATACACAGTATGGCCTGCAGACTGTCCTCCATCTCTGGCCTGCATGAGCAGTCTACAACAATGGCATAGAGCGAGAACTCAGGTGGGTGTTTAATAAGGTAGTTTATTTACTCTGTTTTCATTAAGTGCTTGTGTTTACCATATGTTGTCTTTTTTGTTTGTGTCCTGAAATTATAAAAAAAAACAACACACACAGACTGTGTATTACTACAATTCTTTGCAAAAATTAGCATATTTCACCATTGGTTTCAGGGAATTCATCCAGAACCTGTGAGTGATGTGGTGGTGCGAAAGCCAACAGCAGCTGGTGAGAGTGGTCGTCAGTCCACACTGTACCAGGCATATGCAGGTAATAATATTCAACATTTCACTTTTGTGACAGCTAAATGCTAATGCCTTTGTGTAATGATGGCCGGATGTAACTACTGTAACTACATTTTCCCAAAATATAAGCACAAATAAGTAGAGGCTTTATGTATCTTTTTTTAGGACCATTTCCTGACCGTGACTTGATGGTGGATGGACCCAAGCTGCATGAGGAACAACCCCAGCCCCTCAGTGCTCCTGTGTTGGATAGCTTGTCTGAAATGGAGCAGGTTCCATGGCCCTGTCCCACGTGGATGCCCCATATCATACCTTTGTCCACCTGAAACATCCAGTGATCTTATCCAGCACCACTTGGCTCCTGAATTCCCAGTTCTTCCTCTTCCATGGTCTCAGGATTCCCTCTCTAACTTATACTTCTGTTGTCTGTTATAAATATTTGCTGCACTGCTGTAACATGATTATTTTGATATTTATTATTATTTTACAGTTTTGCATAGTGATCCAACATTGTACATTCTTGTAAATGCACACATGGTGATTAATTACACAGCTCATTTGATATTTCATTCGTTAAATAAATTGTTCAGAATATAGCCTTGGCCTGTATTGTACTGTGTGTGTGTTTAAATCAAATGAATGCTTATTGATAAAATATCTTAAGCCTCAGTTGAATTAATTGTGCTTGTTGCAGTGTGTATGATTTCACTTTTTCAGATGTGGTTGCATGGCTAAATTCAAATCCTCTCCCCACAAAGGAACAGTAACAAAAGAATGTGTTACATGGAAATCAATCAAACTTTATTTATACATCAATTCGACTGAGGACGGCAGGGAAACACTCTGCAGTTTGGCTTCCAGGTCTCTGATGTGATCTGCCACCTCATCCAGAACACCTGTGGTGATTCAGAAGAAAGATTAATTCTGGTCTTTATACAATTTATTAAAATAATAGCCTGTTGACACACACATACAGACAGACACAAACACACACTTTATTAAAATAATAGACCCTGTTGACAGACAGACACACACACACACTTATATAAGAAAAATAAAATGTGTATGTAATCCGTTGTTTACAACAGATGGAGTTTCTTACCTGCAGGAGGCGGGTCGCAGAGTCATGGTCCAGTTTATCCTCCATCGCTGCAGTTTCTCTCTGTTTGCTCTCCGGTTCCTGGACAGACAGCTCCACAGACTGCCGTGTGGAGCAGCGGCCGACACGGACTCCTGGTAGGATGCGGTGTGAACTCATTCCAGCTGAAGAGACTTGGAACAGCATCAGTTTTACGGCGGCTAACACTTAGCTCCTGGACGTAGCCGCCGGAGTGACATGTCAGCTGCAGACGTGCTGCTCCCCTCGTTAATAATAAATCTGGGCCCCTCCCCGCCTAATCGCCTGAATCCACTTTTGTCTGACCTCTCCGTTCTTTGGAAACGAGTAAAAATTAAGATAAGGCTGCTTCAGCCCATTAGAAAAGCAACCAAGTACTCGACAGCATCGTTTGCTTTTAGCTTGTAGCAGGGCTACCGGAAGCAAAGTCACCCACGGATGGCGTATTTCCGGCTAAAAAACCAGGAAGTGTGAAAAAGGTCTATTAGGGCACTAACGAGGTGGAGACCAGGCAGGAGAACATGAGGAACAGACAAGCAGGTGAGACAGGGCATGCAAAAAATGGGAAAACAGAACCAAAACCGGCCCAGAGCGCCCCCACATGGCCGGAGGGTCACAGGGTGTGACAGCCGGAGTCGAATCGCAGCCGCACCGTGGCTGGTGTGAGCTGCCATATTGATTTTAATGACTACTGATTAGTTGTGGTGCCCGGACCGGAGCTGCACTGCATCGAGTGTGAGTCTGGCATTGGCTCCCCCTTGGCCCCTCTTGGTCCGGTGAGATAGTTGGTTCTGTGATGAGCAAGTTTCTCGAGTTTGTTATTCTGTTGTAAGTGTGGTAGATTTAAGAGATTCTTCATTCCCCACAGACAATAAAATATCCATTATCTTTATGTTGTGTACAATATTAGCTCCCCAGTTTAATGAGTTTAGCAGTAGTATTGTTTATTGTTTATTTTTTAGGGATCCCCATTAGCTTCCACCGTGGTGGTTGCTAGTCTTCCTGGGGTCCCAATTAAAAACATTAACAGAAAATTACAGTCACAAAAAAAAAAGAAAAAGTTAAAACAAAAGTTTTCAAAGACACTTCTCGCCGCACATACATTGAAACTCTTTAGCCCAACTCAATCAACGTGTCACTCACCAGAGATCTAACAGATTTTTTAAATGCTTGTAACTTTGAGTCTCTAATTCTATGAGGTAGTTTGTTCCATAGCTGAGAAGCCCTGTATAAAGATGACTTCAGCAAAAAACAGGTTCTAGGGTGGTCAACAACTATGTCTCCTCCAGAGGCACTTCGTGTGGAATGAACATGGGTCTGATTTACAAACGACACTCTCTGAAATAAAATGTCAGGTTCTTTAAATATAATGATCTTCTTCAACAACATTAACAGCGTATATTGCAATTTACTATGAAACATTAACCAAGACAACGTGGAGTGCATGTCTTTCACCCTGGTAGTATAAGGACATTTCAGAACTAAACGGGCAGCCTTATTTTGGGCAACCTGCAACTTAGCTAAATCAGATTTATTTGCGGCGGACCATATAACGGGACAATACTCGAGCTGAGATAAGACAAGAGACTGGACGATCTGTTTGATGATCTCTGGAGTGACATAATACATGCACCTTCTGATCACAGCCATAGCTCTGCCCATTTTACTGATCACATGATTGATATGAATTGACCAAGAGAGATGATGATCCACTATAACTCCCAGCAACTTAAATTCTTGAACCTGTTCTAACAAAGAATTATCCATGGTAAGTGCAAGTTGCACATTTTTCAGCAGACGTAATTTACTCCCTATAAGCATGGTTTTAGTTTTAGAAACATTCAAAAATCATATTATTATTTCTGACCCATTTCAGTACAGCTGACAGCTCCACTTCCAGCACACTAGAGATCACATTTACGTCTGGATTAACATAGGACATTGTCGAATCATCCGCATACATAAAAAAAGATGCCTTCTCTAAAACATAAGGTAGATCATTTGTAAAAACAGAAAAAAGAAATGGCCCCAGACAACTGCCTTGGGGAAGACCGCAAGGGACACCAGTGCTACTGGACAGAGAGCCATTATAAAACACTTGCTGGCTTCAATCTCTTAAATAGTCTCTTAACAAAAACAAAGACCTTGAAGAAAGTCCATAGCACTTAAGCTTAGAAATGAGGAGGTCATGGTTAATTAAGTCAAAGGCAGCACTGAAATCAAGAAATACAGCTCCCGCTAAGCTGCCATTGTCCAAGGCACGATACCAGTCATCGATCATGTGAGCTGTAACAGTGGAATGATGAGATTTATATGCATGTTGAAACTTCGTGAGTAGGCAATTGTCCACAAAATACTTCTGAATTTGTTCACATATAATGCTCTCCATCAGCTTACCCAAAACCGGCAATATACTTATTGGTCGACTGTTCATACCATTAAATGACACCTTATTGTTTTTTGGAATAGGGATAATCTTAGCCTTTTTCCATTCATCAGGAAAAACCCCACATATCAGACACCTATTAAATATGTGGCATAAGGGACGTGACACAGATTTTGCCGCGAGTTTAAGAAACCAACCATCAATGTAATCCAGACCAGCTGACATACTGTCAGATAGATCATTGAGAAGCCCTTCAACTTTGTCCACATCGACTCCAGTTAAATCAAAAGTGCAAGTTTTGTTTTTCATGATTACATTTTTTATTATTTCTGATGAAGGTGCAGAGTCCCCTATGCTCATATTAGATCTTAATTCCTGAACTTTATCGTTCAGAGAAATAATTTGCTATATCTTCAGGCCTGGAAATACAACCTTTATTGGAGTTAATATGTGCAGGAATGGAGTTTACTCCCCTTCCTGACAGTGTGTTGAATGTTCTCCAGATCATTTTACTATTATTACTGGCTTCTTTGAATTTTTGCTGATAATATTGTTTCTTTTTACAGTTATTTAGTTTTACCGTAACATTTCTTAACTTGCGGAAATGAGTCCAGTCCAATTGTCTGCCTGACTTGATGGCAGTGACCTTGGCAGAATCTCGCTCTGACATAGAAATTCTTAACTCTTGATCTAACCAGGGTGCATGATTTGACTTGACCATTCTTCTCCTCAATGGAGCATGTTTGTCTATAAATCGACAGAAAACATTATTAAACATCGACAACGCCACCACTGGGTTAGATTCAGAGTAAATATGTATGTGTTGTACATTTTGACCACATGGTGATGCAGTGGTTAGTGCTTTCACCTCACATAATAAAGGTCATAGGGCAAGGATAGGGTAGGGTAGGGTAGGGGTCAAGGGTCAAATCAGGGGAGTTTTCTAACACAGTCCCCCCACCAGCAGAAATTATGCAGTCAATATTTTCACATTTGGGGAATTTGTAGGGATCAGCACTGAGTCTGGCTCTGGGTGAAGCACCTGCCAGGTAAGTCAGAGTTTAAGCAAATGCTGGTCTTCTGTTCTCTCAGCGATAGCTCAGTGATAAGCTGAACTTTGCTTCTATACACACCCTTCATTTATACACTTTGATGGGAAAGAGCGATCCTTTGACATTATATAACCTGAAAGAAACTGAAATCATTAACAATCTTTTTACACACCAGGTATTTGCTGTACGGTTGTACTGAGCATTGGCTTCACATGTAACCAGACAGCAACAGCTTCACATTATTGGACCTCAGATTTACTTCCTAAATACAATTTATGGTTTTTAATTGGCAACTTTATTCAGTGTGAGTTTACCAAAGGTAAGACTGTTTTATACCTTTACATCTTATTGAAATGTGATCAATGTTGTGAATATTGATAGAGATAAGCTTTTTTTCAGTGCAAACTTTTCAAAAAAGATTGAACTTCATTCTAAATGTTAAAATGTAAGCGTCATGTTCCAGTGGTTTGTCATCCTAAGATGACAAATAAATTAATTCAAATTGTTGAAAGGTTTGTCATAAATGTGTTGTCTAATTATTTCACTTATGTTTTTCATGAAAATAAATATTTCCTCTGCCAAGAGTATGTTCAAAGCTCCTCGTAAGTCAATTTCGATTTTTCACAGAATTTTCTAAATTCATATTAGTATGTAACACTATTGCTCATTACACAATATTAGTAGAACATGTGATTAATGCAGATGTGCTTGTCTTTACAGTTCTTGATAAACCATGGAGAGACATACCATGGGGGTGAGTATTCATGGTGGAGTGTAACTTCTGTCATACTTGAACAACAAGAACATTTTGTAGGTTTTGAAGAGGCTTATACTTCATCCTATTCAATCTTCTTTTTAAACAGATATGAAAAGGGAGACTATCATTATGTGAGGGACTATAAACCTCAATCAAAAGCCAAACATCTCAGGATTCTGCTGCATGGACCACCAGGCTCTGGAAAGTCCAGCTTCATCAACTCTGTTGACAGCGCTCTGCGAGGAAGAATTGCAGCTCGAGCTTTGGCACAAAACGATACTTGTGAGATCTTCACTAAGGAAGTATGAAGAACTTGTTATCAATTGAATACTGTTTAACACTCATAGAAAGACACAGAGCAAAACATGTTTCAAGACTTTCTCCAGTGTTCAACTCAAAGTCAGGACAGCTACTTTTTTTTTACAGAAAAAAACTTGTTGCTTGAGTGTGAAATGGAGAAAATTTGAAATGTCTACATCCTCAGCACACACTAACAGTTTGATCATTTTTCTTTTTTTTTTTTTTTTTAACTTGCAGTACAGAACTTATAACATCCAGACAGAAACGCCTGGGATCTTCTATCCTTTTGTCTTCAGTGACACCATGGGTATTGACAGGGGCTCTGGAAGTGGAATGGATGTGAAAAATATGCACTTGATCATGGAAGGACACGTCAATGACGGATGCAAGGTATGACATTGATTTTTTTTATTCTCCCTCCGACTTTGTTTAGCAGTGCACGCAGCTCTGCAAACATAAAATTATTCTTCAAGAAAAGTTTAAAGATATCAATATGGACACCTCTGAAGTTTCAGAACATAACGTGGAATACGTCATGAACAAATACAAATCAAATTGAAAACCTTTTTTCAAACAAGAACTTGTCTTTGATACAAAAGAGCAAACGACAAACAACTATGCAATAAACAATTGACGGAAGAACGGACAAACAAAGCATGCCGTGAGACAGATTTTGCCAGAGTTTGCTGTAAATCAATATGGAAACACATAATGGTGCACTCATGGGAAACCACAAATGAAAATCACCTGTGATGAATTACCTTTACATGTACCATGGATCAGCAAGTAAATGATGAAATACTTTGGTTTAAAAACTAATGTTAACTGTTCCTTTGTCACTATGCTGAAGAAAAAAGGAGCTGTCTGAAGACAGCAGAAGAGATATTATTAGCCTTCACGATTTCATCCGATTATTTGTAAACCCTGTACCCTTCGTATCCCTCTTTCAACATGTTTCAACATTGTGCTTAGTGTGTATTAAGACATTTGCCAAGCATAGAACATTCAAGAACCTCACTGGATACGAGGAGAACAGAAGGGTAGGTGCAAAAAAAAAAGCACCCGTCAAACATCCACATACCTGATGGAATAATCTGGGGTCTTGGAATCATTAAGTACTCATTAAGTATCCTGCACAATAAACAAAACAGGGTTTTATGGATAAAGGTCAAGGAAGGCTAGACTGTTGAGGAAATGGCAAAAAGGAATGACTGATCTTAACCAATGAGCTCCAGGACAAACTGCAACACTTAACTATTCCCGTAACTGCTTCATCAGAAGCTGATATCCTGGCTTTATCATCATGCAGTACACTTTCTGGTTAGTTAACTAAATAGATAAATAAATAAACAAATAAATAATCACTGTCAACAAGGTCTCTTAATAACAGTCTTGATTTTGACTGTGTCAGAGTTCTTACACTGGGTGTCGAATTCGAAGATTCTGATTAAATGGTATTGGTACATCTCCGATTTCTCAAGATTTTGTATACGAGGGGGTACCCAAAAAAAACGGAATTTGGTCAGAAAACAATAATAATAATGAGTTCCGACTTCTGGCCGTCAGATGTGCTGCAGGTAAGCCTTATGCACATCTGTGAGAAATCTGAGCTCCGAGAGTTACACTGACGCCTGTCAGGAGCTATTTAAAGCAACAGAGTGCAGAGGCGGTCTGCGATTTTTTCCAAAATGGTGACATTGCCTGGGAAGCCAGAGCAGCGCGTAAACATTAAATTCTGCTTTTTGCTGGGAAAAAAACAGCAGCAGAAACACTCAGCTTGTTGCAGCAAGCCTACAAGGATGATGCTCTGGGAAAGACTCAGGTCCATGAGTGGTTCGGGTGGTTTAAAAAGGGCCAGATGTCGGCGCGTCGGGTGCGCTCAGCCGTGAAAACAATGCTGAGCTGCTTCTTGGCTGTCCAGGGTCTCGTCCACAGCAAGTTTGTCCCTCCAGGTCAGACTGTAAACCAGGACTACTACATAGAAGTCCTCAGACGCTCCGTGAGGATGTGAGGAGGAAGCGGCCCGCGGAGTGGCGGAGCGGAGCCGGTTGATCCACCACGACAGAGCGCCAGCGGACACGGCGCTGCGCGTCACGCAGTTTCTGGTGAAGAATAAGATGAATCTCCTCTCCCATCGACCTTATTCGCCAGATGTAGCCTCGAGTGACTTTTTCTTGTTCCCCAAGTTGAAGAAGGAGCTGAAGGGACAGCGGTTTGCAGATGTGGAGGAGGTGACAGAAAAATCGCAGCCGGCAAAAAATGGCACTTTTACGCGCGGGTCTGACGACGCATTGGTGAAGTGGGAGGACACGGCTGGAGCGCTGCATGAATGCAGATGGGGATTATTTTGAAGCCGACGGTGGTGTTTATTTTGAAATGTCATAAATAAAAAGTTATAATCAAATTCCGGTTTTTTTTTGGGTACACTCTCGTATTATTCAAAAAATGAAGATGTGCCATTAATGTTGAATGGCACTGTGTAATACCAAAATTTTATGATACGTGTTGCAATTCTGAAAATGTTGTCTTTTTCTCAGCTCTGTTACGGCAGTACCCCAACAGGATCTGACTACAATCAAAATCCGACCATAAATGACAAAGTTCATGTTCTGGTTTGTATTTTTGATGCTAACAAAGTGGAAACGATGACTGATGAGATTCTTAACAAGATGAAGGAGGTCAGAGAAGATGCCCGGGCCTTAAGTGAGTCTTCACAACTATTTTAGAAATGTCCACTTGATTTTTGGTGTCAATGTCAGCTTTATTTTATGCAGCACATTCAAAATATGCCTCTGGTCATCCAAAGTGCTTTACAGTACAACAACACAATCACAAACAATCAAAGCAAAACAGTAAAACAGTGAAATAGATCAATTGCAAGATCCAGTTTAAGTGACTCTGTACAGAGAAGGGTAAAGTGTTCCACAGCCTGGGAGTCACAACTGCAAAGGCTCAATCTCCTCTGGTTTTAACGAGGGTCATCTGGTCAGCTGACCTCAGGGCTTTGGACAGTTGGTAGACCTTCATTCATTGGCTGCCAGCCCATTTTCAGATCAGCCAACCTCTCACTGCCAGCTAATTCAGAGCATTTTCACTGAACTTTCAAGTCCCACAGAGTGAAGTTGTGACTTGGAGGGCTTTTTTTATTTTAAGGGAACCTTGAACCTCGAACATCTGATCAGTGGTTTTCTTCTATAAAATACGGAAAACAACACTGAAAAAAGAATTTTGACAGTAAATGATCATTTATTTACAGAAAGTACATGACAGAAATGTTACAGCTTTTCACAGTGTTTATGTGCTTATTGCATGTGTGTATGTGCTTGTTTCCACCCCGACACACACGAGACTGAAAACTTTTAATCCCGGACTGAAACAATTCATTAACATTTGCAAAAATTCTTGGAGCTCATTAAGAGCAGCTTTCTCTAAAATCTTGAAAATTAAAAGCCATTTTAGAAAGGCAGCGGGGACCTAAGAGTAGGGATTTAATTTACAAAGAACTCCAAGAAAATAAAAATAAAAATCCTCACACAGAGGAGAGACTTTAACAGAGGCTATCTATCTATCTGCAGTCTGGCAAAATCTATCTATCTATCTATCTATCTATCTATCTATCTATCTATCTATCTATCTATCTATCTAACTTCATCCCAAATGTTAAATCTTTCTGTCAACACCAGATCTCCAGTAACAGTTTATTGAGGATGTCTCACTGCTCAGTCAGCTTGTCTCTTACACACCCTGTCCACCATTTAGAAATTGGGGAGATTGACCCCTGTGGGGTGAGGCCTACCAGGTATTAAATGGTGTGTTTCTGCTCATAGTGGGAGTAGATCTGTTTCTGAAAGCCGTCAAGAACAACTGAAACCCAACTACCAAATGTGTCTCAAACTGATGTGGCATTGTGTGCTGCAAACAGTGTCCATCAGGCCAGTGAGCCAAAGGTGCCAGATGGAAATACAGTGCAAACATAGTCTCTCTAAACATTTCACACACTGCTGTGACTGACCTGGAAAAGGTATGCAAGGTGCTGTTGGAGCAACCGGTGCATCTCAGCATGCATGGACTTCCTTTCATTGGTAAATCAAGTCAAGCTCAGCACTGGTCGCCAGGGATTATATGATATCTATGTCACATACTGCGACACAAAAAGAAGTCATTTTTTTGAGCATTAGAGATGCAGTCACTATTTGGAATTTGAAGCATTGGGATAAACTCGGGACAACTGACTTTGGGTTTTACTCTTTTTCCAGGGATCCCCCAAGTAGCTGTCCTCACTAAAATTGATGTCGCCTGTAAAAAGGTCAAAAAACAGATCTATGATGTCTACAAGAGCAAGATCCTGAAAAAGAAGGTAAGCAGTCTTTTTTTGAAGAGTTCATTGATATTGAATACTAAGAAGTATCAGCAAAAAAATAAATAAATAAATAAATAAAGTTTTTGTTCAGTGTTTTTTT
This sequence comes from Salarias fasciatus, assembly GCF_902148845.1. Lineage (NCBI taxonomy): Eukaryota > Metazoa > Chordata > Actinopteri > Blenniiformes > Blenniidae > Salarias > Salarias fasciatus. Next base: position 19,514,983 of record NC_043761.1, on the reverse strand, counting down.
TGTTCAAATTTAGGTGGATTATGTGAGTCACCATCTGGGGATTCCACTGAACTGCATCTTCCTGGTACAGAACTACAACCAAGAAACCAAAACAGATGAGGACATTGATGCACTGCTTATGGACACAATGAGAAAGATCATTGACTACGGAGAAGACTACCTGAATGACATCGCTTCGACAATGGCCACCAAGCAACGTGAGCAACCTGCCTCTCTTGTTGAAGAACTGAAAATGGTATTAAAAAAATCACACATTTAGCTCCTGGCGTCAGGGCACATGCATATTTTAAATGTCAACCAAAAATGAGTAAAAATGTCGATCAACTTCAGACAATTTATAAAAAAGCTATTATTGAAAGGTATAGAATTATGGAAACAGAGTCAAGTAAGTTTTAGAGGCTATCGATTAATCCTTAAGTGGACGACTTATTCTTGTCATACCTGTCAAACCATGCATAATACAGGCAAGTTTGTGTATTTGTATATTTGTATGTATGTGTCTATGTGTATGGGTATAATATGTGAATGCAGACAGGTATATGTCTTTATGAATGTGATTTGTTTTGGAAGTGGAACTTCTGGTCACCAGTAAGCATATACTACACAACTGTAATTTGCCACACATATGGATGAATGGATGGGTGGATGAGTGAGGGGGTAAGTGGGGGGGGGGGGGGGGGGGGTTGTGGTACTGAACAAATTTTGGTTAAAATAGAGGGAGAGTAAGTGGGGGCAGGATATAAAAAGCTTTTGCTTCTTCCTACTCCTTTTTGGACATGTTAAATGATGTATTTATTTATTTATTTAGTACTTGTGAAAAATTGTGGTATTATGTACCCTTAAATTGACTGTTTTTTTATTTTATTTTTTCAATTGTTTTCTTTGTCCAAAATAAACTGACAAAAAAGTTTCGGAGGACTTTCTACACCTAAGAAATCAAAACAGATGACACTGATACACTGTTTATGAACACAATGAGAAAGATCATTGACTACGGAGAAGACTACCTGAATGACATCGTACCCACAATGAAAACCAGCAAACCTTTGCCTCATCCTCGACAATCTTATTGAAAACAGTATTAGGAAAAAAAATTATATATCTGACATCAGGACAAATGGGTTCAAAGTTCACACAAAACATGAAGATGCACTGCTCTCTTTATAACTTTGCTGACTTTGTCTTTCTTGTTTTTTTATGAATTCAATTTTGTATTACATATGCAACCAGTTCTGAAGATCAGGATGAAATGATTTACAGCTGAGATTATTTGAGATTACACATATAAATTTAATTATTCACTCATTATTGATGTGACTTTTAAAGGGATGCCATTTTTCAAATTTGATAAATCATTTTGAAGTTGTTTGTGAGTTGGAATAAAATGGTTTCTGCTGTTCTGTTGTTTAAATAAATGCACGGTGTGCAGGAATAAATGGGAAGTTTTATTTTTGAGGATTAATTTTATTATTGAACAACAACTATGTTCTCAATGAACACAAGAGACTCATAAATAGCAAAGCTGAATTTTTTTTTCACTTATTTATTTTCACCAGGGAAACCAATATAACAACTCCAAATTTACAAATATACATTTCTGGTATTCAAAAACAAAACTAAAACAAATCAGTGACTGCTATAGCCACCTTTCCTTGCGAGGACACTCAAAAGTCTGCCATCCATACATTCTGTCGGTGTATTGATCTGCTCACGATCAACATTGCGTGCAGCAGCAACCACAGCCTCCCAGACCCTGTTTTCCCTCCCTGTAGATCTCACATTTGATGAGGGACCACTAGTTCTGTGGGGTTCAGATCAGGTGAACAAGGAAGCCATGCCATTATTTTTTCTTCTTTTAGACCTTTTCTGGCCAGCCACAGAGTGGAGTACTTGGATGCGTGTGATGAAGTATTGTCCTGCATGAAAATCATGTTTTTCTTGAACGATGCTGACCTCTTCCTGTACCACTGCTTGAAGAAGGTGTCTTCCAGAAACTGGCAGTAGGACTGGGAGTTGAGCTGGACTCCATCCTCAACCCAAAAAGGTCCCACAAGCTCATCTTTGATTATACCAGCCCAGACCAGTCCCCCATCTCCACCTTGCTGGCATCTGAAGGCCTGTTCATACTCCACAAGAACAAGAACAAAGTTTGGCCAGGGAGGCGGTGCGAGTTCTCTCTTTTCTTCTTCATAACTTTATACATTTCTGGATGCAAAATTCAGGCTTGGGATCCCCCAAATAAATACTCACCATGACCTGTGTATATAAACATATTCATGGGCACAGTTTTAGATTTTGTTGCAGACACAATCATTTTGCATGAAACAAGTGAATTCCATTCGAAGTACTGTCTGAATATCCATCATGCAGCCTTTGAAGGTGGAGTTGCTTGGAACGCACCATTGAACCATAGAGTACATGCTGTTTTACAAATCCACACCATGAGACCAGCACCATCACACTGGAGTCTGCAGCCATACTCGTCACCCGTTGATCTTTCTTTCTTTCTACTCAAACACTCACCATCGCAGGTGGTCTTCAACACTTGAAAGCTCTCATCAGGACCAGTACGGGATAAGCACTTGTATGCGATGTGTGAAATCAATGTGCCACATATCATGACCTTTATCTCTGCATCTTTATTCAGAGATGCACATGCGTGCACACACAAGCAAACACTACAACAGAAGCTGGCAGAACTGGCTGCAATATCCAGGGTGGGGATCCTCAGAGTAAACACCGCGCAGCTCTCCCAACCTCCCACGTCCAACATAACCTGTGGTTATAGCAATAAAACAAAAGTATACTCATCAGCATAGTGTTATGATTTCTGGTGGAAGACACAGTCATTTTACTTGCAACAAATGAATTCCATTAAAAGCACAGTGTGAATACCTGGCATGCAGCTTTTGAAAGTGCAGTTACATTGAATGCAGGTTTCTACCGAGTACATCGCGTAGAATTCTTCAATGTAACTGCTGGAACATTTGCTCCAAGTAGCAACACCTGTATGATATTGTCTGATATATTACGGGATTATCAACATGGACTGCATTTCATTTGAGACATGCTGAGATGTTGCAAGTTTAAAATTTATAAAAGCATCATTTTTATTCACTGTCAAGCCACCGAAAGTGTGCTTTCTTCATAAAAGACACACTGGAGACAATGGGCTCTACTTTAACGGCGCAACTTGGCCGGTGATCACCGGCGGAGACCGCGGATTCCTATTTTCAACAAGCGCAGAAGAGGGTTTCTGACCGGTACGCTGCGCTTGCGCCAAGATGGGCGCGGCCGCGCACCAGGGGGCGGTGTCAACAGAATCAGCTGGGCGCAGTGGTAGTTTCGTGCTGAAGCTGTGAGCAGGCTGGGGAGCGGAGGATCTGATGATAGTTTGTCTGAGAGAACCTCAGAGGAAGGATTTCAGCTTGTCAGTGCCATTAAGAAATAAATATATTCTTTCTAAATGCGTCTCCCTCCTGTGTTTGGACTGCTGGGTTTGAGCCTGAAGAGCTCCTGTGATTGTGAAGAAGCTATTTGTCGTTGGAAAATAATAGTGAGTGAGTGAATGAATGAATAAATAAATAAATAAATACAATTGTCCCAACCCCAATATCATTTCTTGGAGTCGCAAAATAATTACGGGAAAACATTGATGCACAGAAATAATTTTGAATTATTGTTTCTGACGGTAGGATTTTTTTTTGTTTGTTTGTTTTGTGTGTTTTTTTTTTTTTTTTTTTTAAATTTTGCGTGTCTCTGATCTGGTCTTTGTCCAGAGACATGGGCGCGCAGCAGCGGCTCAGTGACAGGCTACCAGTTGACCCAGGACCAGACGTGGTGACTGGGCTGAGCAGAGGGTCGAGACGCGGACCGGGGGTCCGCTGAGCGCCGCTGTCAGCGGGCTGCTGGCTGAGCTCTGCGCCCGCAGCGTCTGGAGCCTCGCCGGTGGAGCGGAGGGTTACAGAACATGCGGCTGAGCGCATCGTGAAGATGTTTGACCTGTTTCAGCAGATATCCATCAGGACAAAACACTCTGCTCAGGCCTGAAGACTGCTCAACATCAGATCCTGTAAAGTGGGACAGAGATCTTTTCATCATGCGCTTCACCTGGGAGGATAGAATCTGGATCGCTTTCAATACAGATGCTTCTCATACGATTGTTTTCAATGGGATTGGACAAAAAACACCCATGTGTCATGTAATACCTTATCACCCACAATATGAATCATTAAACCCGCAACTCTTGTGCAGTGTTTTTTCCGTCTAAATGCAGGTGATTAACACCAAAACAGCCAAGATGGTCTGACAGACCTTTTGGGTTTTTATAATTCAAATAAATCTGTTAAAAATAATTCCCCTGTCCTCTAATTCTTTGACTTTTCCTAAATATATGTCTTGTATGTTTTTCTGAAGCAAATAAGGTCCTAACAATGACACACATGATATTACAAAGCATTTATACCTCCAAAACGATAAAAAAAAAAAGAAAAAAAGACGCACTTCGCAAGGCTTTTTTTCTGCGATTGCTTTGTTTTGGTTCATATGCCCACATCTGAACAGGGAGCTCGCTCTGACAGCAGACAATCAGACAGACAGCCAAAAATATCAACCAAATCCCAAAAGAAAGACAATGAAAAGAGGCGTAATGAAGCGATGTTCAGTCGAAGAAGCTTTAGCAGTGATACAGAAGTTAAGTGAGGGGGAATCGGATGGCGGAGAGGTTGACTGGAGTGAAGAGGAGGAACGTTCTGAATCAGAGTCAGAACAGCCACGGGCCAAACACCGAAAAAAATGTAATCCTTCTGCCCCAAAAATGCCCGATGTACTTTTTTTTTGTACTTTTACTGAGTACAGAATGTAAGTACTTTTCTAATCTCTGATTAGATTACAGAAAAACAACCTGTTGGTGTGCTTATGAGCAAAAACATTGCAAACGTATATGACTCTCTGGCTGACCATTGCGGCCTTTGGAGGGCGTGTAAGAATGCTGGCTGTTCTAGTGTTATGTGGCACACTTATAAAACTTTCATCTTTATCACTTTGGCTGACTATCTTGTGTACTGTGCAACAGGATACAGTCAAGTCGGACTGAGTCGGGCTCTCAAGGGGCCGAGTTGGTCGGGGCCAGTAAATAACCGGGAGGGATCAAACATGTCTGCAACATCTCACTTACCTGTCAATCAAAAAAGGAAAGGGGCGGGTTAAAATAGCACAGCAACCAATGAAAAAAAGCATTGTAATCACGTGTTATGCCCCCCCCCCCCCCCCCCCCGGGTATTTGTTTTTCAGCATGAGAAATACAATGTGTGGCATGAGTGCATGACAAAAGAGGCTTGGGGTCGAGTTGGTGAACTTACAGTCAACTCGGCCCCTTGAGAGCCCCTTTACAAGTTTGCATGGGGCCGACTTGGCTATGGATTGACTTGGCTTGGGGCCAACTTGACTGTAAAGCCTGTGCAACATTATAACATTTTAATGCTTTCACTGTATGTGCACAATGACCACATGCACGGTGCAGTGTGCACCCTTCATTTGTCCCTCCACTGGCTGCCTGTGCATTTTATCGTTCCATTTATGATTCTTTTATTTGTTTTTATATCTCGGAATGACCTTGACTCTCCTCACCAGCATCAGATCAGCTGATCAGCTGCTCTTGGAGGTACAGAAGTCCAAATGGAAGCTAGAGGGTTGTTTTCTGTTGCTGTCCCGAAGCTATGGAATGAGCTACCACTGCACATCAGACAGGAGCCCTCACTGTCCGTTTTTAAAATTATTTTTAAAAACCCATTTTAATTCCTTGGCTTTAACCCAGTCTGAGACTCTGCTTCTGTTGTTTTTGTTTTAATCATTGTCTGTTAATTGCACTCTGTCTTTCTATCTTCACTTTATGCTTTTGCTGTATTTATGTAGAGCACTTTGGTTAAACTGTAGTTGTTTTTTTTAAATTGCAGTATAAAAAAAGTTTGTTATTAAAGTATTATTAATAAAGTAAATTAAGGTTAAGTAACTATTTTTTTTAGAATTGTGTGAGTTGCTGGATAATTTGATTCTCTCATCTGGGGACTAATAAAGTGCTGTCTATTTATCTGTCCATCTATGTATCTGTTTAAAAGAAAGGGTAAAATATGTCAAAAAGGGAATTCATTTATCAGAAAAACTTGACATTTCTTGTGGTGTCCCCCAGGGGTCCGTTTTAGGACCAGTATTGTTCAACATTTCCATAAATTTTATAGCCAATTTTTCTCAATCACTAAAAATCATATTTTTTGCAAGTGCTACTTACATTTTATTTAGTGGTCGTAATTATAAAGAGCTTGTAGGCAAGGTAAACCAGGAATGAAATGAACTGAAAAAAATGGATCGACAGCAAAAAACTATCAATAAATATAAGAAAGACTAAGGTGATGATGTTTGGAAATCTTAAAACCAACCATATGTAGAATTCACTTTGCCTAAATTCTGGACTTTTCTCAAAGGATTTGTTGTGTCTGTATGTAGAGTGAGATTGGAACAGCATGGCTATTCATCACAAGAACTGCCAAAATATCTCTAAATCCTCCAGTAATTAATTTTATTTTGTCATTCAAATGTATATAACACATTTAAAGAAAGCAAGCTGTGATAGAAGTACATCAATGAATGTCAGGACAAGTTAAATCTTATATTTTCCATCTACACGTCATTCTAGTTTTGTTGTGTCGCTTTGAGTCTGTAATTAAAATATCAAAATCAACTAAGTATACTTCATTACTAGCCTTGGGGAAATTCCTTTTTTTTTCCAGCATTGACCCTTCTTATTTCTAGGATGTGGAGGTGCAGCCACATCATGTTGTTCCAGAAAGCTGATCGAGGTCAAGGGTCACATCAGGGAAGTTCGCCAACATGGTCTAGCCTCGTAAACCAGCCCCGTCCACTCCACATCCACATTTGGATTTTGTAGCTGGGGTGGGTCCTGCACCCTCGTTTCATAAATGTCCAGAGAAAGTGACCCCGACTGCTGCTCCTGCCTCCTCACCTGCTGTGGCCCGTCATGCATCAACTGTCACATCTGTCTCCTCTGGCTCAAAAGGCGTTGACAGTTGGATGGATGATGCTCTGCTGGCTGAAGCACTCAACACCTTCGAAAGACAAGGTATATGAAGGGAAAAACAGATCTGTGATGTCATTTTGTCCACATGACAGCATGAATATCTGCAATGTAGACTCGGCTTGAAACATAAACGGACTGCAGAGTAAAGTGGAGTTCAGTTGCTTTAACATACACAATTGTCATCTCATTTTCATGGCCACCTGAGCTGACTCCTCCAGAAAAAGAGGCTCCGACAGAAATTCCTTCATCACCTGTGAGGCCATAAGTCCAGACATCACAATCACACCAATCACATATAGTTGTAGACTAACACGCTACTCTTTTCAAGGCTCCCACATCACGTTGTTACGGCCGGCTCAAAGCCGCAACAAAACGAGGGAGACAGAGACTGGGGACTGTGCGTAAAAGGAAGATTTAATGAAATAAAGTAAACAAAAGATCCATTAACATAACCAAAAGGTGAATGGTGGACGCCATCAGGAGGGCCAAAGCCCACAGCCGACGAGCGGGAAGGGGACGCTACAGGAGGAGGTCATCGGAAGGTCCGGTGCCCGCAGCCGACAAGCGGGAACGGGACCCTGCAGGAGGACGTCATCGGGTGGAACGGGTGGAGCAAGCAGAGGAGCGAGGCAGCGACGACGACCCACAGGCAACGACCACCAGACAATGACCACCACGAGCGCATGCACGGTCTGGCTTTTATACTGCTCCATGGAGCAATCACCGTAATCTGGAACACCTGAGCAGAGGGGAGAGGCAGGAGCAGCGACAGAGCACAACAGACCACTCCCTGTGACCTCCCAACGACCCTGGGTCGTAACACCCCCCCCCCCCCCCCCCCCCCCCTACAAAAAAGGGACCCGAGCAGGGGCCCTAACTAACCCAGTCCCAAGAACCTATAAAAAAAAAAAAAAACCAGTGGAAAAAAAAAAACATACTACATAATTCTTGGGTTGAGTAGTAGGACTTACGAATAGTAGGCAACCCACCTAGTCACGTAGAGGGGACCTAGACAATGCGTCAGCGACATTGTCACGGCCTTTTATGTGTCTGATCTCCAACGTGTAGGATTGGAGGAAAAGGCCCATCACATCAGCCGCCGGTTTGGCGACTGCAGGTTGCTGAGGAAGGTGAGTGGGTCATGGTCCGCGTACACGACCTCCGGACCACCACCAGAACCTCTGCCTAATTGGTGGCGAATCACCGACATCACTGTCGTATTTAGTCAAGGTGTTACATGATGAAACAACACCAAACAGACACAGGAAATCCTCAATCCAACCAACAACCTGAGCGCATTTACGCAGACACACATAAGCCAAAGCCATGTCCAACTGCCGCAATAACTCACTGTTCCTCAATCGTCCAGACACCACCGCTTCATCCGACTCAGGCGGATCTCCGGCCCCCAGCTCTGCCACCACTGGAGCCGAAGCCACACATTGAGGATGAGCATCTGACGGGCTTTCCCCCCATTGCAGTCCGGTGTCTGGAGAGAAGAACGGTTTCAGCAAGTCGACAGAACAAAGCCGAGTTTTAGCTCCACGGTCCGGAGTAGAACTCAAACAATCCAGATCAGAGCACTTTTCCACCACCGTCAGCAGAAAGCTACCACCTGACCTAGACAGTGGCAAAGGGCCAACACAGTCGATCAGCAGATGCTCAAAAGGCTGACTAATAGGTGGAATCGGACTGAGTGGCACAGGCTTGAGAATCTGGTTTGGTTTACTCGTCATCTGGCATGTATGGCAGGACTTGCAGTATGCAGAGACATCCTTCTTCAGTCGAGGCCAAAAGAAATACCTCAGAACTCTGTCATACGTTTTCCTGATGCCCAGATGGCCACACTGGTCATGAGAAATCTGCAAGACAATCTGACGAAATTGCACTGGCACAACAACTTGGTAAACAGGTTCTCCAACAAATCCTTCAAACTGAGGTGTCCATTTTCTTATAAGCACGCCCTCGTGCAAAAGGTAACAATGAGAACGGCTTCTAACCTCAGAAGGAGAGCCGACCTGATCCAAGAGCTCCTTCAAGGTGCCATCTGCCTCCTGCTCCTTCACAAGCTCACTGCGAGAAATGGACCACGGAGCAACAGGCAGTGCAAAATCATGAGCAGAATCATCATCTCTGACCGTGTTGACATTCTTCTTTGACCGAGTAACCACACAAGCCCCAAGGATTTCAGGCATCTGAACTTCATCTTCATGAGTGCATTCGCCTGGTTCACTGATTACTTTGACTGGAGGGGGAATACCGGCCCACACCCTGCTACCGGCAATGTCATTCCCCAAAATCAGAACTACTCCATCCACTGGTAAAGCTGGACGAACACCAACGGAGACTTCACCCTGAAAGAAATCACAGTCAAGCATCATTTTATGTTGCGGAACCCTCAAAACACTCATGCCCATACCCACTATAGGCACACATGTGCCGAGAGAGGTTTTTTCAGAAAATGGTAACACAGAAGCTACAATGAAGGAATCAACCGAGCCAGTGTCACGCAAGATCTTCACACGCACACGACTGCCCACAAGAGAGACAAAGCCCTCAGTAATGAACGGCATGCAAGATTTCAACTCTGGAGCAACCCCAGTAGTAGCCTCCGAAAAACCAGGACCACCAGGACCAACAGCCGATGCAGCACACATCACAGGCTTAGAAGATGCAGATTTCAAACGAGACTTCAGTGCAAAACAATCCTTCTTCCAGTGTCCACGCTTGTGACAATAGTTGCAGATCTGATCAGAGTCACGAACACGACCAGGTTTAAACTCTGCTCCATCTGACCTTTTAAACTTGTCACGGTAGCCAAAATCGCACGTTTTGCCCAAGTGAATGAGATGGTAATCATCCGCAAGAGCAGCAGCCTCTGCCACAGACGTAGCTCCACGCTCACTGACATAAACAGCAATCTGCTCAGACACTGAATTCTTGAATTGTTCCAACAAAATAAGCTCACGCAGATCCTCCTTGGTTTTCACACCTGCTGAAGAGCACCAGCAATCAAAATTCGACACCAAGACACGCATAAACTCCAAGTGTGACTTATCACCCCGTTTCGTACCACGAAAACGTTGTCTGTACGCCTCGGGAACCAGTTCGTAAGCTTTCAGAACCGCAGCTTTAACCGTCGAGTACCGGGCGCCGTCAACACCACTCAAAACAGAGCATGCCTGCTGTGCTTTCCCAACCAGCACACACTGCAACAAAAGCACACGAGTCGAATCCGACCAATTCCTGGCCTCTGCGACACGCTCGAATAGAGAAAAGAAACTCTCAGGGTCCTCCTCATTAAACCGTGGAACCAGCCGCAGATCACTCAGATCATCTGATTGACTTCCACGCAGTCCCTGTGGACGCATGTCACCCTCCAATCTGCCGTCACAGATTAGCTCCATTCTTTGCCTCTCATTTTCAAGCCTCAGTTTTTCAATTTCCAAACGACCTCTCTGTTCTTCAGCTTGTGCCCGTAACAGCAACAACTCCTTCTGCTGTTCAAAAGTTAACATGGCACCCGCTGATGCCCCAAGTGGATCCACGATTTGCTCCTCTTTCAACACGCCTTTCTCCATCAGAGCAGCTCTCAAAATTCCTCTAACCTGATCCACACCTTTTCTTAAATCCCCGACATCCACCTGATAATGCCTCCCAATGGCAGAAATCTGCTTTTTATCGCAAAACTCCAATTTACCAACACTTGGCGCTGCAACAAAAGTTTCCACAACGTCATCCATGGCCCAACAAACCAACCTGGAGACCAAAAAAACCAAAACAAAGGATTGCTCCACGGCCGCGCTCAAACGCCAAATCAATACAAACAACAAACCAAGCCGAAACACATCCAAAACAAAATGCGGATGAAAACTCCCACGTCTGCCACATGTGAGCAAACACACTGCCGCTTGATTGGATGAGCCCCCACGTTTGTTACGGCCGGCTCAAAGCCGCAACAAAACGAGGGAGACAGAGACTGGGGACTGTGCGTAAAAGGAAGATTTAATGAAATAAAGTAAACAAAAGATCCATTAACATAACCAAAAGGTGAATGGTGGACGCCATCAGGAGGGCCGAAGCCCGCAGCCGACGAGCGGGAAGGGGACGCTACAGGAGGAGGTCATCGGAAGGTCTGGTGCCCGCAGCCGACAAGCGGGAACGGGACCCTGCAGGAGGACGTCATCGGGTGGAACGGGTGGAGCAAGCAGAGGAGCGAGGCAGCGACGACGACCCACAGGCAACGACCACCAGACAATGACCACCACGAGCGCATGCACGGTCTGGCTTTTATACTGCTCCATGGAGCAATCACCGTAATCTGGAACACCTGAGCAGAGGGGTGAGGCAGGAGCAGCGACAGAGCACAACAGACCACTCCCTGTGACCTCCCAACGACCCTGGGTCGTAACACACGTCCTGCCACTCGATGTGAGAAAACGTCAAAAGTGACCTGTCCTGCACCATCGCCACCATTTGTCAGCACCACCGAGGCTTCAGCAGCAGCTGAACAAGACAAAGTAATACACACACCTTCACACCACAACAACTACACAGTCAAGACTGTTCAGTGAATCTTAGATACAATTTCTGTTTTTATCATTTGTCCCAGGTGTCATTGGAAGGCTGGCATAAAATGTGGGAGCTCAGTCCAAACGGGCTCCCCTCTGCAGACATCAGGCGGCTGAAAGACGATGCTGAAAGAGGGCTCTTCCAGAGGGAGATGTCATACGAGGACAAGCACGGTAAAATCAAGAAGAGGAAAGTCCTGAAAGATGACAGGATGTGGTTTCATCCTCCCGAGAGTCCCGGAGTGGTGGGAGGAGCAGTGACTTCGGCGGACGCTTTCTTTCACGGCCGCGTGTTCTTCTGGAGGCCGGTTGGCGTGTAGAAATATAGCCTGCGCTGTCCCAGGTCGGAGTGCCCCGCAAAGACTGAGAAGAACACTTTTCTCTCCCGCTACGGCTACTCCAAAACAGTGAGACAGATCTGCCACATGTCGGGCTGGTACTCCATGCTGACAGAGGTCCTGGCCTGCAACGCCTGCAGGACAGCTGCAAAGGACTCTGAGGAACATGCCATTGGATGCTTCCTGGCATGGGACGCAGGCATCATAAAGCAGCTTAGTCCAGCCCACCAAGCCGTCTTCCCTGCGGTCTTAGAGTGAAAACACTGCGGTGAGTAGAGTTGTGTCATTTTGCCAGTGTTCTACTGTGTCATTCATCACAATATTATATTGCAGTGAAGGTAACACGCTTTCACTGGTGTCATCGCTGTGATTTCAGGCGCGGTGTGGACAAGGAGGTCATTCGTCTGCTTCAGGATCGCACCGAGGGAACCACAATGGCCAAAGTATGAAGGCAGGTCCTTGAGAGCCACTGCGAGGATTACCTGCAAAGAAAAGACCTCTATACCACCCTCTTCAGCCAGCTCAACAAACCTGGTGGGATTATAAGTAATTCAGACAGACAATAACATTTGCATACACATTCTGGTGTGGGAGAGTTATTGATGTTCTGCTTTAGTGTGTGTGTGTGTGTGTGTGTGTGTGTGTGTGTGTGTGTGTGTGTGTGTGTGTGTGTGTGTGTGTGTGTGTGTGTGTGTGTGTGTGTGTCAGAGACACAGAGAGAGAGAGACAGACAGGCATTCATCATTTTTTACTCTGCCTCCAGGGACTCTCGGACATCAGTTTCAGCAGCCTCCACCAAGACGGGAGCTCCCATCACCAAGGCTGCTGAGAAAAGCTTTCCTTATTGCAGAAACGGACAACATCGAGGACTACCGCACCCAGATCATGTCCACCTTTGGAAAAGTCCTCAAATACGACTCTACAACAAAGGTAACTTTGACACACATTAAATAAAGTCCACTTATTTCCCTGAGCAGTCACTGTGTCACAGCAAAGCTGTAACGACATTCAGGGGCATTGTTCAACTGATCATTACTTTGAAGACAGTTTGCACACTAATTTCTCCAAACAACAACAACATGTGGATTTTTAAAACAGACTTTATTCATTTACACATGATTTGTAATCCAAACCTTTACGTGATCGCGCATTTGTTGCACAGTTGATTTCTTTGGATTGGGGCCACTGTCTGCTTGTCTCTTTAAAATCACAGTGTATTTAAGTTTTATAGATAAAATATGAAATTATGTCATATGAATTCAGTTGATTCAATGTAAATGTTTATTTCCTACATGGGATGTTTGACTTTTTTCTCTGTCTCTCTTCTTTTGTGCTTTGTGACAGATCTGCAAAAAGTTATCGGGCGACGGAAAAAGGCACGGCGGAGTGGTGCACTAAGGTCGCCAATGAACTGGGGCAGGTCCTCATGTGTGTCCTGACCTGCAAGGAGAGCGTGGACAAAATGAGGCCAATGGGATGGACGACAACAACATCCATCTGTTCAAGGATGCGGCCGCCATCGACCACGTGTGGGAGAACCAGCGGAAGCACCTGGAGTGCATTCAAGATCCGCCAGGGAGGGACATGTACACCATCACCAAATATGCCACACGCAACGGCGTGTGCCTGCCGTGCTACGCCTGCCATGCTACACCACCGTGCGCGGGAGCAACAGCCTGGAGGGCTTCCTCTCCGGAATCGCTGGAACTTGGACAGGGAGTCGGCTAAAGGGACAAAAGGGGAGGAGGCACATGGTGTATGTGTCCCCTCTGGTCGATCGCCTCAACAAGAGGTGCCAGGACCTGTTCGGCGAGGTGGAGGAGGTGAACTTCAGACCTCCCGTCCCTGCCGGAGATGACAAAATCGGTCTGGAGTATCTGTTGACGCAGTCGCACCACTTCAGTGCTCCATACCATTACTCTAAAGCAGGGGTGGGGAACCCTGGTCCTGGAGGGCCGCAAACCTGCATGTTTTCCATGTCTCCCTGCTTCAACACAGCTGATTGCAATGAGGCTCGTTATCTGGCTTTCTGCTGGACTTGGCCATGAATCTTGATTCGATTCAGGTGTGTTGAAGCAGGGAGACATGGAAAACATGCAGGTTTGCGGCCCTCCAGGACCAGGGTTCCCCACCCCTGCTCTAAAGCCAGAGAGGCACTTCTGGTGGCGGAGGGCGACGACGGCGCGGTGGAGGAAACGCTGGAGGACCACGCGGGCTACCTGACTGACAGCCAGCGGGATGAGCCAGCTCCGCTCAGGAGAAATCTTCGCCTGACAGACCAGACTGTGACGACCGAGCTGGACCCCTGTGTGGAAGACGTGTGTGGTCCGGCTCACCTTCCGGGGTACCAGCGCATGGAGGAGCTGAGTAAGGTGCTCGTCGAAATTGCTCTGGAGGAGGGAAAGCTCGCGCTCAGTGTCTCGACGAGACAGAGAGTCATTGGAGCTTGGAGCAAGCTTGACCTCCACGACTGCAACATCCAGCATTTTGACAGCCTTTACTCAGCTCGGTGGGGTAACTCTCTGTTTGGCCGGACAAAAGGCGACCCTGCGCAGTTGTCTCTGGTTGAAGTTCGGCAAATGCTACTCTGCCGCCCACCTGCTGGACTCGCGGAAGAACCGCCTCATGTACTGTGTCATAAAACAGCTGTGGCTTCATCCCGGGTGCGTGGCGAAGGCTCAGGGTTCTACGCTGAAGTCGGAGATCACAAAACTCTGCCAGCGTGTGCAGCAGAGGGTAACGGTGGACGACCCCGAGCTCTGCAAACTCGGAATACCGCTGCTAAAAATTAACTCAAAATGCGTTGCCGAATTTGTCAGACGACAGGAGACCCTGTCGGCCACAAACGGCACCGACCCAGGCTTAGGTATCATGCGCCACCACGAATCCCTCTCAAGCGCCACACAGCTCCCGCCAGCCGAACTGCCGGACCAGAGGCCGCACACCAATCAACCTCAGGTGCGGTACGAGGTCATTCTGTCGTTGGCGGGGACAAGAAAAATCAAAAGAAGACGTAACCACGTACCTCACTCCTCCGTCAGCCAGCCCACCGCCACTCCCACCGCCACTCCCACCGCCACTCCCACCGCCACTCCCAGTCAGCCCACCGCAGCTCCCAGTCAGCCCACTGCCGCACAAGGGGAACTGCCTCAACCGCAGGTCTCCTTTTTGGTCCCAGACCGCCCGCCAGCAAGGTCCACCTTCTACAAGAGGAGAAAAGCAGAACAAAGCGGCACCTCGCCACAGGCGAAAACGATGAAACTATACACCTGTGTCCTTTGTGGCAAGTCCACACAGGGGCACAAAAAATACCAAAAAAAAAAAAAGTACTGTGAGGCATCCAAGTCTTTCACCTCAAAAGAGCTGGTTGGCAAGACTTTTGACACTTTTGAGGACTAAACTGCAGTGGACCAACTTTTGGGCTCTGTGTGACACCCCACAATCCACCTGAGATGCCACCTTGGACAGCACTTATGTATATACTGTAAATATTACAATACATTGTAATATATGTGTATAGTCTGTAAATATTCCATTGTGTGCATATTGTAAATAGTTCATTGGCAACATTTAATGCTTGATTTTGCATATGTTTTTGGTCTGAATCCCTCCCCTCGATCTGTCTGTTCTCTTCTGTCCCCTCATTACAACCGGAATAGCAGAAAGCCGCCACCTCTGAGCCTGGTTCTGCAAAGGTTTCTTCCTGTTAAAAGGGAGTTTTTCCTTTCCACAGTCGCTTATGCTTGCTCATGTGGATCTGTTGGGTTTTCTCTCTTTAAAAACAAATAAAACTTGACTGAAGATTGTCTCTTATTTTGTCTCTGTAACAGTAACACACTGCTCATTAACTATTTACAACGTTTGGCTGAATGAGACTTTTCATCTTTAAACTTCTCTCTGATCTACAATCTCAAAAAGGCATTCAAATGAAACAAATCAACATCACACCATAAATACTAACAGATCAGGAACACTCCACTATTGACACAGGTGTATATAAAGAAGAAAAAAAAGCAAACGTGTGATGACAGAGGCTTCCAACCAGTCTATGCTGACCATGTTTTACGTGCAAGATGGATCACTGGAGAGTCCGGAGGTCAGAGGTCAAGGAATCCACACCCATTTGTCAGCATTCTGTACACAGCAGTGACAAGTAATACAATGACAGTTTTTTTATGTAGTATGGACACTTATACAACAATAGTTTAGACTTCAATGCACCACCTACATCTGGGTATTTGAGGTTGCTCTCCAAACAGTCCGTGTAGTCCTTATCTTGTCGTTGCAGGATGAGTCACTGGTGATGCTGGAGATCACAGGTCATGGAGTCCAAACACATTTCTTGGTATTCTGTACAAAACATGAACAGGACATACAACAGGAGTTTTGACAGTTATTTGGACAGTGTATATACTCAAATACTACATTTCCACTGTTGTTGCTGTGTAATGTGCATGTATTATGCATTCTTTTGGTAACATACAAGGTTATTGTGCTTATATTAAACAGTTTATCTGTAGAATGCATTGCACGTCGTACGTGTCGATCGCCTTTCGCAGGGGTCAGCACAACCTCACTGCAAAAACTGCAAAAATTCAAAATCTTACCAAGTTCAAAAGTCTTGTTTTCATTGAAAATGTCTCATCTCACTTGATTTAAGATATATTTAAGATACAGAGACTTATTTCTTGGTTAAATATTCTTATATCAAGATCTCGTTTTAAGTAAAATTCACTTGCTGCATGGACAGATAATTTCACTAGTTTTAAGGGTAATGTTCTTTAATTGAGTGTGGATATCTTGTATTTAGGTTATCCTTTTTTGCAGTGCTCAGTGCAATGACCAAGTCTGGCGTTGGGTGAAGCACCTGCCAGGTAAGTATGTGTCAGCATATGCTGGTAATCTATTTTCTGTCATAGTCCTGAGGAGATGAACTTTGCTATCATACACAACCTTCTTTTATACACTCTGATTGGGCAAGAGAAATTCTTTTACATTATGTAACCAGAAAGAAACTGAAATCATTAACAGTCTTTTTACACACCAGGTATTTGAAGTATGGTTGTACTGACCATTGGCTTCACATGTAACCAGACAGCAACAGCTTCACCTCGTTATTGGACCTCGGATTTACTTCCTAAATACAATTTAAGGTTTTTAAGTGGCAACTTTATTGAGCATGAGTTTTAGAAAGGTAAGACTGTTTCATACCTTTATATGTTAATTGAAATGTGATATTTAAATAACAACAAATATGAACACTGTAAAAGATAAGGCTACATTGATCAAGATGAACTTTTGGTTTGGTTTGTTTCAGCGGTTCATGTTAAGACAAAATTGTTGAAAGAAGGTTTTAGTCATTCATGTGTCATCTAATTATTGAATTTCATCTGCATGAAACTGAACACTTCTTCAAATGGTGTTAAGAGTTTCCGTTTCAAAAATCCACGTAAGTAAACTTCTATCTTTCACAGTATTTTCTTAATTCATATTTGTACATAAAACAAGTGTTCATTACAAAATAGAAGAAAATGTGATTGATGCAAATGTGCTTGTCTTGGCAGTTCTTAATAAACCATGGAGAGACGTCCCATGGAAGTGAGCATTTAGGGGATAAAAAAAAACATCTAAAAAAAAAGCAATATCTGGAGTAATTGAAATGTGGCCAAGAGGCTTAAACCTCATTCTTATTTTTGAACAGGGATAAAATGAAAGACTACAATTATGTGAGGTACTATAAACCTCAGTCACAAGCCGAACATCTCAGAGTTCTGCTGTTTGGACCACCGAGCTCTGGAAAGTCCAGCTTCGTCAACTGTGTTGACAGTGTTCTACGAGGAAGAATTGGAACTCGAGCCTTGGTAGCCACCGGCTATGATGGGAGCTTCACTCAGGAAGTATGACAAATCTATCATAAATTGCACTCTATTTATCAGTCACGTAGGGACACGTTTCAAAACATATTCAGGACTTTCTCCAGTGTTTATTTCAATTTAAAGCCAGGACAGCTATTGTTTACAGCAACAAATTAGCAGCAGTGTCAAACCCAAAAACTGAGTAAATGAAATGCTGCCTTCATCTAAAAGCACATGCTAACATTGTCATGACTTTTTTTTTTTTTTAACTTGCAGTACAGAAGTTATAAAATCCATTCAGAAGTTCCTGGAGTCGATCATCCTTTTGTCTTCAGTGACACCATGGGTCTTGAGAAGGGCTCTAGGAGGGGAATTGATGTGGAAACTATCAAACTGATCATGGAAGGACACGTCAATGAAGGATGCAAGGTATGAAAATGATAGTTTATCCTGCCTCTTTACTTAGCAGTGAAAACAGCTCTGTCAACAGCATGAAAAAATTCTTACACAGAAGCTTAAAGGTACAGTTCTGCTCATCATTATTCACACCTCTGAAGTGAAGAACATAATGTGGAATGTGTCCTGAACAAAAATCAATCTTGTGGAACAACTTTCTCTCAGACAAACACCAATGTCACAAACAGTGGTGGCTGAAGAGTACAAAAAACTTAAAGGATAAGTTCGGTTTAAACAGTTTTCACGTTGTTTATAGAACGAAGTAGAACAATATACTCACCCAGAAGGCTTTTCTGATCCAATAAGTGGTTCAGGAGAAATTTAGATCCAAAGTCAAGCTGCAGACATCCGTATACTGTTAGCCAATGGGGCATGTGTGGCGCCAGCTCCCAAAACGGCTTTAATCGACCAAAAACTCATTAGTTTCACCAATTCTTCCTCATGGTCCGCTCACGCCACTCCTCCACGACGGGCTACAGTCAAGTCAGCACCTACTGAAGTCGGCACCAAGTGAAGTGAGCACCTAGCCAAGTCGACCTCGCGGGGGGGGGGGGGCTCTCAAGTGGCCGACTTGGTCGGTGCCAATTTGACTGTAAGCTGCTTACCAACTCGGCCAAAAGCCGCTGTGCCACGACGATTTGCACAGTTTTTTTCACCGCTTCTCCACACGTAGCAGGCGGGAGACTGGAGGACAAACTGTGTGATTATGGTAACTAACAGGTTAGAGGTGGATGATGTACCTGGAGCTTCATGTTTGACGTTCTGTTTGAACTGAGTAGCTTAGCTACAAATCGCTGACTTTCAGAAGGGAGCACAGGCTCTCCGCCATGCTCGATGTGCACGCTCAGAACAATAGTTCGTGTCGTGTGTTACGGAAGCCTCACACGGACAAAAGTGTGGCAAACGAGGAAAGCTGGCTCGACACAAGGAGCGACCGACCGTGTTCTCACCGCATGTAGATCGAGCCGGGGTCGACCTCGGACCTCCTCCTCGAGGCAGCCCAGGGTCGACCCAAAAGTAGGTCGTCCCAACGTGAAAAACGTGTTCACAATGTCGCTCCCAGCTCGACCACGTCAGTTAGCTCAAGCCAAATGCTTTCGTTTGAACACAGCCTCAGACAGGAGTCAAGTCATTTCACTAGGAAGGTGACCAGCAAGCTTTTGTGATGTGAAAAGGCAGATGAGTGGAGCATTTAAATGTATGCATGACGACCAGGGCTCAGGCGGTGCCAGGAAGTCTACCGGTCTCTCCTGTTGTGTGAATGAGGCAATCACAGCTGCAGGCATGGGTGCAAATACAGAACATCAGTGAACATCAGTAATACCCCTTTCCCAGTGCAACTAGCAGGTCGACCCGTGTCTGCGACCCGCTAACTATCGCCTTTTTAGATGCCTTTCCCACCGCCTGCAGACCCGCGTCTCACCTCCTGCTGGCGAGCCGCATCGCTGCGTTTTCCCGCACTGAAGGTGGCCCACGTTGATGACATCATCAGTGTGACGGAGCAAAACGAAAGTAAACAATGCAGCGGAAAACAGTCCCTGTTACCTGTAGACGAATCTCCTCTTCCCCACGGATCAGGGGAAGCTCTCTGGTCTCGCTATCTTGCCAATGCTGGGTCGTCTGGACGTAGGAAATCTCACGCTGTGTCCAGAAACAACTAGCGCGCTAACTTAGCCGCGCTGCGTCGACGTCATCATGTAAGTTCCCGGATGTGTCGCTCCCACTAAAAGCCGGTAGAAAGCTGACCCGGGAATTTACCGGGTTGATTGCAGGGTCAACGACCCGGGTCGAAATCCCGGGTCAAACCTTTTCCCACTGCCACGATTTAGCGGGTTTAAACGGGTTTTTTTGGCCAGTGGGAAAGGGGTATAAGAGAGGTCCTTTAGGGTCTGATACATACATATGAAAAACCTGGTCCTCCTAATGTTAAGAAACTTTCACTAATGTATATGAAACACGTGAAGCACAAGCTTAGTATTTTTGATTGACTGCTCTGGAGTGCTGGATAGCCATAAGAAATATATTGAAAGTTAAGATGTAACCGTGAGGTGAGAATCAAATTGTCCTTGGGTATGGCACCACCCCAGTGCTCAATAAATAAAGAAGCACGGTTCATTACAGACCATAATGATTTCAGCTTCCAAGTGTTCCACTTTGTAATGACAATAGGAAGTAACAATTTCTTTTATTTTTTTTTTATTTTGGATCCTGAAAAATAAATCAATGAAAAATACACCAGGGACATAGTACAAACAGCAATACAGGCATTTTCGTGACCAATGCTTATGTGGCAATGTTATTTGTGATTTCTATATATTCATGAGGAAAATAATAAAAGCAATTTAAGATAGTAACATGAAAAGGTAATTTGAAGTGGATTAATTATCAACAGAACCTCACACTCGTTCACTGACAGCCAGTGTGTTGTGTTTGTGATTAGGGGCCGAGCTTCAGGGCTGTCAAGTTTTGAATGCGGGGAAGAGTGACGGTTTATGCCCATTTCGTCTACTACCTTTTTGGCAAACATTCTTATTTTGTCTAATTTTTCTACTTCAACATTGGACCACCAAAACAACTATGAAACAGTTATGAAAGTTATTTAAGAAACGGGATATTTATTATGAAAACTGCTACAAGAGCTATTTATTTCAGGTATTATTAATGTGTTCATGATACAGAAATTACCTTAAAATAGGCCTTCTGTAACAGCTTTTTATTTTGTCTACTTTTGTTTACTGCATCTTTACACCACCAAAATGCCAATAATTCTTGACACTTCATGTTCAAAACAGTGTCCCATTTGATTCATCCCCTTCCATTGGCCAGAGGGACCAAAATGGTTCAATGCTTTTGAATAAACAAGTCGTTGTCCTACAGCCAGCCACCTTTCATTTGTAAATGCAGCTGCTACGCAAATGCATCATGCAGGAAATGTGGCCCATACAGAGGGGGAAGTCTGGCGCTCAGTGGTGGGGCAAGGCTCCTTGAAGGCTCCAAGCAAAAACATTCATCAGGCCCCCACCCCATCCGTGCACACCGAAAAAAACATTTTTTTTGCACACAATTTTTGGGACTTTTGATATGTATTAGAGCTGGGCAACGATGAAATTCCTCAATCACGAGTAATTGCACCCCAATCCTGGAGTTAATCGCGATTAATCACGATTAAAATGGCTCATTTGAAGTCTGCCAAGGCCATTCAAAATGTGTGTGTGTTACATAAATAAGAAATAAGTAATCAAGAACGAGTTTCTGTTTATTCATGAATTACACATGAATAATCAGCAGGCATCACAGGAAACCAAGAGGTAATTTGACACAGTTCCGTGTCCATGTGGCATCAACCAAGTCACAACCAAGTCATAAACAGATGAAAAATGGAATTTTCTTATGAGCACACACTTCCTCAAACTTCATCATATCTCCGACTCTCAGAGAAGGCAGGATAAATTCAGTCATGCCGAATTCTGCCTCATCCTTATCTTTATTAAGCCAGATCGTGTGTTGAAGGGAAATGTACTTTGTTTTGCGTGTTTTCAGCACCTGAAGAAAACCCAGCGGGAGAAACGGTGCGCCGGCAAAACACGTAATTTAAGTTTGATTTTCATTTTTTTCATATTTGCCCTGATTTCAGTTTGTGCCTTATACCTGGCTTTTCCTCGTGATTTTTCTGATAATTCGCCTGAGTTCAATATGGCAAATAATGAGGAATGGACCGCGTTTCACCGCTAAAAGCGTGAGTGTCTTTTTTTTTTTTTTTTGACGGTCAGCAGGAGCGCGGTGTGGCTCTCGCGGCGCAGGACAGGTTTGGCTTGTTCACGCCCCCCACAGCGATATTCAGCCAGGCTGAGCCAGGCAGCCATATATCAAAGAGAATTGCATAGCTTGCATGTGTAGACATAGCTCCCAGACCCAACTTTAAAAAGCATAGATAACGGCGACATTTTTTTTTCTCACCATATGAACAGCTGAACATGTGCTACTGGTAATCGCTTGGATTACAAAATTGATCTTACAGTCCCAGTTGCTATTACTGTTGACGCACACTAAATGGCGGCCAAACAACATTTACAACAAAATACATGTTTTTGCTAATAAAAATGATTGTTAAAGAATAATGATTGACAAACAAACAATGTTAATCAGAAATGACCAAAGCAGCGTAAGCATAATGCAATACAAGTATGATGTTGTGGTTGTGAAGTCCACATTCCTTCCTGTCCTGGAGCCACAGCGAGTGATCGAGTTCGTCATGCAGCTTCTTCAGTCTTCCTAGGTTTCTACTGATTGGGTAATAATTAGTGCTGTCAGTTTTAATCGCGATTAATCCATTGGGGTCTGCCAGTGGGGTCAAAGAAAAGAACTAGAGGATAATAGTGTTTTTCCTGACATTGGGACTGATTCATGAGGATTGGATTCTTCATTGCGATTAATCTCAACTTTAAAAAAGTGAATTGTTGACAGTTCTCCATGAATTAATCACGATTAATTGCGATCAATGCGATTAAAACTGACAGCACTAGTAATAATAAATTATTTGTTCTGGCTGACCAAACTTCAGGGGTGGAGAACATTACAATAAAATTATAATGCCTGGTTTGACTGGTTTGTCTGGTTTGTCTAGTTTGACCAGGCGGCATTCGCGGAACGCCCCCTGGTCACGTGACGCCGTTCAGTGAACGGCATCTGCCCATATATACGCCGCTTTAAACGCCGTTTCTGACGCCGTATTTTTGATCGGCCGCCCATACATATGAGACACACACGGCAGGTTACTGTGCATATCGGACCACCCGTGTTGTTTGCATTACGATTCCCAGAATGCCTTGGGAACCGGTCACATGACCAGACAGCCGCTAGCGCTGCGCGCTCGTAGCTAAGCTACTCGGTTCAAACAGAACGTCAAACATGAAGCTCCAGGTACATCATCCACCTCTAACCTGTCAGTCACCAGAATCACACAGTTTGTCCTCCAGTCCCCTGCCTGCTGCGTGAGGAGAAGTGGCGCAGCGGCACGAAAAAAACTGTGGAAATCGTTGCAACGCAACTGGCATCGTGATAAAAAAAAGAGGCTTTTGGCCGAGTTGGTAAGCAGCTTACAGTCAAGTCGGCACCGACCAACTCGGCCACTTGAGAGCTTGAGAGAGCTAAGTTGTTGGTCGCCACCTGCTCCAAAGAAGAAGAAGATCTCTGAACTGCAAACATCTTCTTCTTCTTCTTCTTCTTCTTCTTTGGAGCGGGTGGCGACCAACAACTTAGATGCACAGCGCCACCTATTGTGTCTCTTGGTGAATGTACTTCAGTTTACATCCGAATCACAGTATTTACTTCAGAGAAAACCCTCAACAGCATGTATTTTGCGACACTGGGCTGTCGTGGAGGAGTGGCATGAGCGGACCATGAGGAAATATTGGTGAGACTAATAAGTTTTTGGTCGATTAAAGCTGTTTGGGAGCCGGCGCCACACCTGCCCCATTGGCTAACA